>NW_004524589.1:1851335-1856664 GCF_000260255.1 Octodon degus | reverse complement strand
TATCTGTCTGCATATCAAACATCTTAGGCATAATATGAAACAGGTATTTTTCATCAAGTATTGATATGTTGAACTTTAAGTCCCTATAGAATATGATAAAAAATTTAAAAATTAGAATATATTTTAAAAATAGGCATACAGAATTATATAGTTCTCATGTTGGCACATAAGTCCAAAAATCTCACCATATACAACCTTGAAACAGGTCATAACATTTTAAATATTCTTCCAATGATGTATAAACAACCTTCTCATTCCTTTCCAGTTCCAACCATGCCTTCCCAATCTCTACTCACACCTGATTCCATGGACAGCTTTGGTAGTTCTACAGTGGTAGGCAGTTTTTGCTGTTTTTTAGTTTTTGTTTTTGTTTTTTGGCGGGCTCAGCCCACCCTGAGGGCAGCACTGGTACAGCATGTGGTAACAAGGATGGGAGTGTGGTCCCTTGGACCCTGCACCTGCCTAAGCTTGTCTAAGCAGGCACTTTAGACCACTGAGCTATTTCACCAACCCCAGTGGTAGGCAGGTTTTAATGAATCTTTCCAAAGATACAAGGTGATCATCCAGGTACAGTACTCTAGATGTGAAAAGTCTAAAGAGAAAGGCAACTACAGATATACGTTCTTTGCTCTGATAAAGGCCTCTTGCACATTAATAAGAAATAATGGATTCATTAGAGTGCATAATAATGTAACACCATGCTGTGTCAGTGTTATACTTTAATTTTACAACTTTGAAGATTTTAGAAATATTCTTTCTGTACAACCATCCTGGAGCTAACTCATATCTTTCCATACACTGAAAAACGTATACATATTTGGGAGTATTTTTATATATAGAAACATATCTGTAATATATTTATGCATATACACTATGTACAGTTCATATACCCAAGTATACTTTATGTGGATACATGCATAAGTATTTTGTGTGTGTATATTAATATGCAAACACATTTTATATGTGCATATATATCTTACAAACTTTTGTATTTATAGGTCCTGCATTAGAGTAGTATGCATTCTGTAAGCTCTGCTATGTTTGGTACAGCATCTATTAAACTAATGTTCCTTATTAATAATAGAATCCATTATCTAAACAAGGTAGGAAAACACACACCATTTACTAAACTAGAAAGGTACTGTGTTGGTCCCTTCACAACAAATGATTGTTGTGATTACATCAATTTACCTTTGCAATTCTCTGTGGAGGAAATTTTATAAAATGTATTACTGTGGTGCTACACCCATCAAAGCAGTTAGGGAGATTTATTTCTGTCATATTCTGATAGAGAATATGTTCCTTGCTTTCATTCTGGACCTGTGGCTGCACTCAAGGTCAATTCAAGGTATCAGGAAGGTTTGATTATGACAAGCTTTAGTGATGATAGGAGCAAATTAACGCAAGATCAGTGGCCTGAATATTGATTTTCATCATGAGATCTTGGCACAATGAAGTCATTATTTAATTAGACTTTTAGTTATACTAATAAGTGATTCCCAGAATAGACTGCCTTTAGCTTCGATGTTGGCAATTCCATCATCACTTATAACCTTAAAAGGACAGTGAACAGAAAACTCAGAGAAATGACAGAATCTTAAAAGGCACATGGGAAAATCATATTGCAAAGTCTCTTTCTCAGCAAAGAGTTTATTTCAAAACCTATCAATTCTCAAATTTTCTTGGTTACTATGTAGAAAGAGGCCTACTTGAGATTTCTAGAAAGTTCTGATAAAGATTTTCACTCTGATTTCTTTTTTGATGTAAACTGCTAGTAAAGTTAACCTACTTTGGTAGCAATTTCATTAAGATTTTGGAAAAAGGAAATAGCTCTCAATTCCATTTGTTCCTTATCAATGGTTTTCAGATGCTAAATATGAAAACCAATAATGAAATTTTTGTACCTGTACTGGGACAAAAATCTGCATCTGTATCCACTGATTTTGCTTACATAGCTGATGTGTTTGCTTCTGATTCTTCCTTCCATTTTTATTTTTTAAAGTAATAACAAGAAATTTCACTTTGTGGCAGTTCTTATGCTTTTCAAAATAATCCCTCACTGAACTTGTTTTCTTCCCCACTTTCTGGAGCACCGTGCTCGGAGCCGTACCAAAGAAATGAGAATGGCACTTGGGTGGGACACCTGCTCACCACTGCTCTGAAGAATATCTATTTTTTCTTTCAATAATAATGAAAAATGTTGAATTAAATAAGGAAATTCTTACTTTTGTCAAAATAATTTTCATCTTTACTAATCATGTATCAAAATAAACATGTCTCATACACTGAAATCACTGCTGCACATTTAGGTTGCCTCAGAATCACTGCCTGGGTGCTTCCTGGGGCTATAAAATTTCAACTGGACACACATTTCTTAAATAGTTCCTACTGACTTGACCTGATGGCACATGATTGTAATCCTAGCTCCCATATAGCGGAGGCAGGAGGATTTCTAGGAGTTCTAGGCCATACTGGGCTTTCTATGTAATCAGTTCAAGACCAGCCTGACTACACAGAAAGACCCTGTCTCAAAAAGCCAAAAAAAGTGCTTTACTACATTTCAGCTATTAGTAGTATTTTCCTTATATGAGAAAAAAAAACTTGGACAGGATATCATGTCTGCATCTTGTAGTATGAATAACCACTATCAAGACAACAATAGTGATGTATTAATTATTGAAACTGTCCAATTAGTCGCTTTTGAAACTCTGTCATTGCTATTTGTTTCTCAATAAAATTAATAATAAACAATGAGAGATACCATACAATACAAAAAAACTGTACCAATTGCAATAATTTAAAAGAATGTACTGCATATAGAATATTTATTTCATCACAAAGTTTGAGTAAATTCAAAGTAGATAAACCACTTTGCTGCTTTCTAGAAATAAAATAATATTTTTTTATTTTAATTAAAAGGCCACAGCAATGTAGTGTAGTGAAAACACAATACTTATAAGTTAAAAAAGCAGACTCGAGACTCAGTCCTAGCACAGGACCGCTGAGTGTGTGGGAGAACTTCCAGCTACACTGCGCTGGCGGGACCTACTACTGGTCCTAGCCCAGGGGCAGAGTGGGTGAGACCCACTTCCACCCCCTTGAGACGCCCCCCACTGCCTCCTTCCGGGAACACCCAGACCCAGTCCTAGCCCAGGTCCGGTGAGTGTGTGGGAGAGCTTCCAGCTACCCTGCGCTGGTGGGACCTATTACTGGTCCCAGCTCAGGCACAGCATGGGTGAGACCCTCTTCCACCCCCTTAGGACATACCCCATCACTCTGCAGCACCTCCAAAACACCACCCAACAAGTAGGAATTTCTGCCACATTCTGGGATCCCCACAGACCCAGTCCTAGCCCAGACCCGGTGAGTGTGTGGGAGAGCTGCCTCTCCTCCCTACTCAGCCTTGTCCCCGCCAGGCTCAGCTGAGGCCTGACATACAAGCCTGGGGTATAACACTGCAGCTGCAATCTCTGCAGAGAGTGTAGAGGATAGAACCACCCAGCTAGTCCAGGAGCACAAAATCATGCCAGAGGGGCACAACAGGTTCACGCTCAAGGGAAGCAGCAGGAAGGAGCTGAGCACAGCAGCCAGAACCAAGCCAGGCACAGCTGGATAAATCCAAACTTTGTAGATCTGCACCTGAACTTCAGTACATGCGAAGGTTATAACTACAACAAAGATATACAACAAAAGTCAGAAGACAGTGCGACACAAAATGACGAGAAGGAACACAATGCAACCTCAGAACCCAAGCCCACCCATAACAAGTGCAGAGGACACTAACACATAACAAACTGGGAATCACACAGCTGAAAGCAATAAATCAACGGCTTCTCAAATGAAGAAACAGCTGCAGAAAGGTATAGAGGAACTCAGATTGGAAATAAAAAAGATCCCTGGTTGAATAGCATCTGCAGTAAGAATCAAATGCAGAAACATAGGGAGGAAACCCAATGCCCACCCAGAACAAGTGCAGAGGACACTAGCTCAGCTCAAAGGCATGAATCAATAGCGTTGATGCTAAATAAGCAACAGCAGAAAGTTATACAGGAACTCAGAGCACAATTCATTTCTGAAATAAAAAAAGAATTCTCAGAACTCATAGGATTTGAAGTAAAAAAGCAACTACAGAAACATAGGGAGGAAACCCAATCTGAAAAAAACACTGCAGTAAAAGAATTTATAACTGGTTCTTAAAAAAGACATTGATAAGAAAATAGAGGAGATTAGAAAAATGACAGGTTCTTTAAATGAGCAACACAGGAAAGAAATAGATCACATGAAGCAGAGTCAAAGAGATATAGAGGAAATTAAAATCTCAATCACAAGCTTGCAAAACCATTTCAGTGAAAGAGAAGACAGAGTTTCAGATCTTGAAGATGCTGGTGCAGCTAGTGAAAATGTAAGAAAGGATCTCTTAAAAACAACGAGGATGCAGGAAAGAATAATCCATCACCTACAAGATGACACAAAGATGAACAATGTGAAACTAATAGGCATCAATGAGAAAGAAGGATTCAATACAAATGACATTAAAAAAAAAATATGGGCAGAAGTAATAGCAGAAAACTTCCAAAATATGAGGAAACAATCTGAAATTCAGGTAACCGAAGCATACAGAACGCCAAGTAACCTCAACCAATGAAAAACACACTGAGACATATAATAGTGACGATCCCAGAAATTCAGCACAAGAATAATCTACTGAAAGCTGCTAGAGAAAAGAAGCAGATCACATTCAAAGGAAAAACCATCAGAATTATGGCTGACTTCTCTTCACAAACCATGTAGGCAAGAAGAGCATGGAACAGAGTACTTCAAGTCTTCTATTAAAGCTAATTCCAGCCCAGACTACTATACCCTGCAAAACTCTCTTTCAATTTTAATGGAGAAGTGAAATACTTCCATGACAAAGAACAGCTAAAGAATTTCGTGATGACAAAGCCAACCTTACACAGGCTACTGAAAGATATTCTAGAGAGGGACCAAAATGATCAGAACTACACGAATGAGATCAGAAGCAACCACCTAAATAGGGTAAGCAATTAAACACAGGAGAAAAAGGAGTACACAACAACAGGTAAATATGTCAAATGTAAGTCAATACATTTCAATTCTAACCATCAAAGTAAATGGACTCAATTCACCAATTAAGAGAAATAGACTGGCACAGTGGATTAGGAAACAAAATCCAACCATATGCTGTATACAAGAAACACATTTAACTCATAAAGACATTCATAGGATGGAACACAATACTACATGCCCCGGCACGTCAGAAAAAGCAGGGGTAGCAATTCTGTTCACATACAGTCTCAACTTCAAACCA
>NW_004524589.1:1823487-1833068 GCF_000260255.1 Octodon degus | reverse complement strand
GGCTAGGATTGGGTCTGGGGGTTCCTGGATCTCGGCAGAAATTCCTACTCGGCGGGAGGGGTGGGGCAGGTAAGGTGGAGTGGTGGGGGGCGGCCCGAGGGTGTGGGAGAGGGTCCTGCCTATGCTGTGCCTGGGCTGGGACTGGTCCCGCCGGTGCAGGGTAGCAGGAAGCTCTCCACACACTCACCGGACCTGGGCTAGGACTGGGTATGGGGGTTCCTGGTGATTTTCCTTTCATATACTTACTTTCTTGTCACCGGGACACAATTTGTAACACTCACAACTTACCAAAAGAAAGATTTATTTCATTTTTGTTCTGTTTTCATGCTTTTGTTTTTGTTCTTTTCTCTTAAAAAAAAGAAATGTAGTTTGTAGAGGTTTCAGTCCACAGTCAGCTGGTTCCCGGGTGGAGAGGCATGACAGATGGACCTGTAGTGGCAGGAAGCAGAGGCAGCGATCAGGGAGGAGAAGGGAGATCTGCCTCTCAGGCCACTCCCCCAAGCAGCTGCGGCCTCCAACCAGGTCTCATCTTCCAGATCACATTTAGCTGTGAACTCATCGGGAGATTAATCCACTAATGAGATTAAACCCTCATGACCCAGTCACCTCCCCAAAGCCGCAGCTCTGAGCTCATGAGTCTTCCGGCAAACACCTAGTTATAAACCATGTGCCCACGGCGTGCAAAATACATACAACAGAAAACGGACTATGGTTAAATTATGAATGCATTTCCCAGGAGTAACAGTTTCTGATGATGTCGGTAACTTGGTTGTGTTGTTTGAGTATGCAGTCTGCAAAAGATAATTCTTTTCTGGGAAAAGAAAGAAGAAAATTCCTTTTTACTATATGATGTCCTTAAGTTTGGCTTTCAATAAAACTTTTTAAATGATGTAGTATCCTTACTTTGCACGCAAATTTATTGGTGCTCCAACAATGAGATTTAGAATCCTTAGATGCATGGGCCTACGAGATTATATTTCTCAGCAGTTAGTGCTTTCTTGTCTCCACTTACCTCTATTTATTTCTAAAACATTTTGTCATTGGGGAAAAAAAAAGAACACAAACAAAATGGTCTGTTTATTATATAAGACTACTCCAGCTCACAGTGGGAAGCCAGTGTTAGAAATAAAATAGCGTTTCATAATTTTTTGAAGTAGGCCAAGGGGACAATAAAATAATCAGACAACATTCAGAGACTGGGAAGGATTTGGAAGCACGTTTTTTTTTTTCCTCTTGGGATTTTATTTGTCTTCTTAGGTTTCTTTAGGTGGGCTTTTCCAAGCTTATTTTATACAACATCAGTCATGTGTAGACTTAGAGCAGAAGCATTCCTAAGAAAAAAGATAGTGGAGTTATGATTCTGCACTTGGCAATCAATATTTTTATGAAATTATCTCTTTCTCTGTTTGTTTCCTGTTGAGGAAAATCAAGGAAATGTCTTGGAGGTGTGGCACTCAAATTGTGATCAATAAACACTGTTTTGCCAGATGAAAAAAAAGAAACCAAGATCAAGTAGGCTAATGAGGGGTGTTTCAGATCCCCTACTTGCATTTCCACCTAAACGCTTCTATTTTTTCCTCACTTTTAAAACTCTGCTTTTCAGGAACATCTTTTTTCATTTATTTACTTTTATGTATTTAGTAGAGGGTCTACAGAGTTTCAGTGCACAGATCAGACTCCTAATGATTCTCCTGTTTTCAGCCTTTCAAATACTGGTATTACAGGCACATGCCACCATGCCTAGTCTCAATCGCTGTCTGTGCATGCCCCAGGGTCAGGGCCAGCACGACACACCGGGAATCAAACCCTTTTTCCTGAGTCTGCCTAAGAAGGCGTTTTAATCCACTGATCTATCTGGTCAGCCCTCAGTAAAATCTTGTAGCATGTGGTTTTGATGAATGAATGGGATGCTCAGCAGTTAATTTGCTCTCATATGCTGTAGGGACGTCACTGTAGGTCAAATTGTTGCTCTTCATTGCAAGGCAAGGCAAATGTATACTTGCTATTCCTGAGGGTTATTGTATCTGTTAAAACAATTGAGTTCTCATTGGGTAGGTTATTAGAATAAATTGGGGTTTCTGCCAAGCATTTTACCCCCCTGACTGAGCAGCTACTTTAGATGATTCATCACAACACAGAATTGATATGTGGGGAAAAATTTTGAGATGATTTACCATTAATATCCAGAACACTCAGGTTCTGGTGTAAGACCTCTCCAAACCTAGAAAGGAAGGCCCTTACCTCTGTTGTTGGCCATTGTCACACTAAATTAAGGAGATATATAATTGTGTGTGTGTGTGTGTGTGTGTGTGTGTGTGTGTGCCCGGGCACACATGTTCATGCCCTCATACACACACCAAGTTTCAGAGAACTTGAGAGAGTAAGATAGATTTGATTTTCTCAGAAAAGGAAAGATTAGCAAATAGAAAAGTCATAAAAATTTATACGAGTTTCCAGTATTCCTGCTTTTGCTTCATGGAGAGTTCAACAAATGTTGCTGAGAAACAAGAGACTCCAAAAGGAGACGCTGGAGGCTTAGCTGCTCTACCAGTGAGTGAAATTAAATGTAAGAGAGAATCTCAAGAAGCAGAATTGAGATACAGCCACAGTGATGAGTCCTTCCTTTCCTTCTTCCCCTTTTCTATCACCTCTTAAAGCTTGGCTGATTTCTGGTATAAATCCCTTGCAGTAACATGACGCTGTGAGTGTAAAACTGGAAAGAGAGGCACCAGCACTCTATTGCATAGCATTTTCATCATACATGTGCAACAGATGTAAATAACTTCAACAGCATAGATGACAATAGAATACAGTCAGCTAATTAAGAAATAATGAGTCTTGCATATTCTTTGTTTTGATTCAATTTATTTAATTGTGCATTTATAGTTTAGTTTTTATTAATGGCTGTACTTAGCAACTTGTATGTAACAGTATCCTGAGTTTGGCATTGGCCCTTGTAAGCCTATCCTAGAAAATACCATTTACCACAGAAGAAGAAGTGGGCAGAACCCTTCCTAGAAAAAGAAAACCCAGTGATTTGTCATGGCCCCTTCACTTTCCTCTGATGACATAACTTAGTTATTCTCCAAAGTCACTTTTGTATCAGTTCTGATTCCAGGATGAGAATACTATGAATGAGTTGAGAACAAGAATTAACCCCAGGTCTGCTATACTGGCCCTGCTCCCAGGGCACGCTGAGATGGGGATTGAGCCTGGGCGTGGTGTGGCACGCCTGTAATCCCAGCACTTGAGAGGCTATAAACAACAGGATTACTATGAGTCTGATCTACGCAGTGAGACCCTGTAGACCGTGTTGACTCTTTCCTAAATACAAACCAAAAAAAGAAAATTAAAGCTTTTTTGTTACAAGTTAATGAAATTTGGAGACAACTGTCAGCTATTATCACAGTGTATTGCTTGCTATCCTGAATATAAGCTTCAAATACATACCTTGTAAAAATTTTAAAATTTTAAATAATTCTTTCATTAACAAAAAATACCTATATCATGTGCAAAATGTTTGGGAAAATATATATGTAGAGAGACTAGAATCTTTAAATCAAACTGATTGGCTAAAGGATCACTTCACCAAATTTTATATGGTGAGAGCACTCTAATTCTTTCTTAGCAATGTTCAATAATACAGTATGCTGTTAATGATGGTCAATATATATAGTAGATCTCTTTCATTTATTTTTCTACCTCAGTGAAACCTACTATGTCTCAATGACAAAACTTCTGCAATGATCTTGGGTGGACAATCAGTACTTTCTTGTCTGTGCTTTGCCTTGTATGTTTCACACCCTTCTGGAATAGTCTGTTATATATACTATCCATATGACTTCTATGACCTCTTTTGTAAAGTCCCAAGTTTAATGTCTAACAATGAATTCTACAGAGTTAGAGACCCTATTCATTTTATTCTCTATTCCTGGTACCAGAAAAATATTGGACATGCAACTACTTTTCCCAAGTACATTACCGAAAAAATTTTTTAAAAGTCGCTGTTGTCCTCGCACATGTTATAGCTACCCTTCTCTGTTACATAGACACCAAGATAGAATATGCAAGTTAGCAGAAATGAAAGCCGTGAGGCCATTGTCACCACCATCTCTCTGCGAGAAGTCAAGGCAATGCTTAGCACTCACAACAGGAATTTAATAAATCCTTATCTTTACTTGAACATCTTCCATAAGCTCTGTAGATAGCAATGAGGTGCATGATCATGAATGCAAATTTTACTTGGAGTTAGACAATTGTGTCTGGAATTTAGAAATAACACTGTGTTTCTCAAAAAACAAAAAAGCCTAGTTGGAAAATAATCAGTCTTGAAAACTAGAAACTAGGATCAAAGTGCCAGCCCAATCTGCCCAGCCCTGCTTCACCTGCCTTACAGAGGAGCCATCGAGCAAGAGAAGAGTGATGGGTAGGAGGAAGCAGGACTGGGAAAAGGTCCTGAAGAGAGCACGTCACCCTGAAGTGCCTGCAAAATAGATCAGGTTTCTGGGAACTTAAAAGGTACATGAATTCAGCTATCGTAATAAAGATAATCACCTTGCGTTTACATAGCACTTTGCAGCAAAATGAATTTCAAAGCAATTTGCCACACAGTTTTACAGAGGATCACTTGGCTTAGTCCCAAACAGTGTCTCTGAAGTGGGATTCTGCAGTTGTTCACACGCAGGGAGACCTGCGGAGCTGGCTCGCGCCCCTGCTTTACTGCATTCGGGTGCTCCGCTCCCTCAGAGAAATGCCATGGCAGAAGGGAGCACATGGGATGGACTTTTGATCCCCTTGAAACAGGCATAATGCCTGCCATACACAGGACAAAGAGGCCGAGTAATTGATTTTGCACCCAGCGAGCAACCTAAGTCATTGCAATTCACTCCAGCAAACACATTGATCACCGCAGGCAAGTTCCGTAAACCACGTAAGCCTCAGTTTCCTTACTTGAAAAATTCTTTCTTCACAGGTTATTAGAGGGATCTGATGAGGACTGAGTGTAAAGGGTTTGGAATGTACCAGGCCCCGTACAGCATTACCTGTGGTTACCTTTGTTACTGTTCGTTTCTTACATGTCATTTCCAGGATTGTATAATTGTGTAGTTGCCAGTCCCTCTTAGGTTTTCTCAATTTTAAAAATTTTTTATTTATGATTATAAACACTTCCACTTTTATTCATAAAGGACAATTGTTTAAAATCAACCTTTTCAAATCATCTAAATTCCTGAATGAATGTAGGACTTACACAAATGTAGGACTTATTGATATTTTTATAGGAGTAGTTAATATATAATGATAAGAATTATTGGGCTGGCTAAATCACCTGCAATCAGATGCGAAGGCCTGGGGTTTGATCCCCAGGCCTGCAGTGCCAACCCCGTCCCCAGGGTGCCCTGAGACAGCAATTGAGACTGGGCATGGTGGTGCGCGCCTGTATTCCCTGCGCATGGGAGGCTGTACACAGGCAGATCACTATGAGTCTGATCTAGTAGTGAAACCCTAGACACCCTGTAGACCCTTCCCTAAAATAAAAAAAAAAAAAAAAAAGAATTATTACTATTTTCATGGAGATTTAGATAAATGGCATTATTGGTACTTTAAATTATTGCTCATTTCATAGCACAATGAAAATAACCTAACAGAAATGAAAACAGGACCCAAGTAGATTGGTGGGTTCATGAATGACATGCTCCACACACATGAATGAAAAGAAAAGATCACTTTGTTATGGTCTATATTTTAGCAAGTCAAAGTGAATGAACTGTCAAAGAAAGGGAATGTGTACAGACAGGGTTGAGCAAATATGGACGCTTTCAATCAAGCACACAGCAAGGAGGAAGAAGCTACTCCAGTGAGAGACAGAAATTGAACTCGGCTCCAATGAAGCGAAAGGAGTGAGAGCTCTCAAGAGCTGGAGTGAACTACCGGGAAAGCCCTAGACAAGGCCCTTTAGAGGGAGGTCAGCCAATGTGAGCAAGCCATCTGAGTTTGCTAACTGAAGTCAGGCTTCTTGAAGTTAGTCTCTTACCCCCTCACAAAGGCTGGAGGGTAGGGGCTCTTTCTTTATTATTACTTTTCAGATGGGCGGCTCAGGACTTTGCGAATGACATAACTGGATCGCTAAACTTGGCAAGGTCTGGGTGAAGGCTTACATCTAAAACGTTTGTCTTAGTTTAATTTGTGCTACTACAACAGCGTAATTCGTGTTGGAGAATTCACGAAGAAGTTTCTTGGAGTCGTGATTCTGAGGGGGCCAGCGCCTGGCAAGAACCTCCTTCCCGAGAACCTCCCCAGTGCAGGAAAGTGGAAGGAAATCAAGCTTGTGCAGAGACACAGACCTCGGGGTGGTCCCAGGCCTCCTAACAAGCCACATTGGCAGCAGCCAAGCCCTTCTGAGGGTGGTAGTCCTGGCCTAATCAGCCCCTTTGCAGGATCCACCACCTCAATCCCATCCAGCCTCAACAGGAGTTTTGACAGGGACACATCACATCCAAACCAAAGCAGAGGCAGAGAAAGAATTTCCAGCGACAATGTTTCTAATTAAGTGCTCTAATGAAAGAATGGTTGGGATATAATCAGTAAGAAAACTGGCTGGCACTTAGTCAAGCAGAGGGGAACATTGAAGTCTTCTCAGTCAATATCCCCCTATGATCTTGGTCAGTTCAGTTTGCCAGAATTCTCTTTGCATTATGAATGGAGTCAAAGCATATTAGCAAAGAAGCATCAGTTATTTCTCTCTGCCTGCTGATCATGTTGCTGGTCAAAAGATATAACAAATAAGTGTACTGGTGGAAGTAATTACTGCCATCTCACTATTGACCTAGATTTATCTTAATTTATTCTAGAAATTAATCTACCTTTTCTCCACCAGAGTATTTTCATTAAAAATTACTTTACAATATATCAGAGAGATACACTGACAGTGATTGCAGAAAAAAATCAAAGAGAATTATAGCATAAAATGATTAAGATGCCCACATTCTGTTGGTAATTTTTATGAGTTCCAGATGTTTTTTTGTTTTGTTTTGTTTTGGTTTTTTTCTCTTTTTTATGTATTTGGTACAGGGTCTCACTCTGTAGCTCATAATGATCCTCTTGCTTTTAGCCTCCCCAGCACAGGGGTTACAGGCATGTGCACCATGACACCCAGTCTCGGTGACTGGCTCAGTGTGCCTAGGGGTAGGGCGCTCACAGGCTGTGGCGCTGGGGATCAAACCCTGGTGCCTGCACTTGCTTAAGCAGGCGCTTGGTCCACAGAGCTATCTCGCCAGCCCTGAGTTTCAGGTTTTCATACATATTTAAAAAGGGAAATTTTCTCATTGTCTTAAATATATCTTAAAATTTTAGCCGAAGGTGTAGGTCTGCAATTGATGAGAGCCTGGAAGGGAGTATACAGATCTCAAAAACATTTCATAGAGCTCGATCCAAAGTTATCTCTATGGGGGCTGAACATATCCTATTGAAGCCTGAAAAGGGGAAACAGCCAAATACAAAGCTTTAATTTCTTCTAAGTGGCTTTGCAAAGCACTAATGAAAAATCATTTCCAATAGACATTTGGTCGGAACCTGCTATTGTTTCAGATACAGATAAACAGAATCAACTGTAACATAGTCATCTTGAAGAGGCAAAAATTGACCAAAAAAAAAAAAAAAAAAAGAGTGAATAATTCACACCCAGCTGTGAATGAAAATAGTCTGAAGCCACAGCTAGCAAAACCACATGCTCCCTTTTGCGTGTTAGCAGCTGTGGTCAATAACAAGCTGCAGCTAGGAGAGGAGTGTGTGCTTTCTCCAATGTTGGCAACTTCGATCAATAAAGGATAATTGGAACCTACCCAGATGGTAGCATGTCAAAGGTGGATTTAGGCAGAAACCTAGATGCTGAGCTGTTTGTGAAAGAATTGAGCACATAGTCTAATTATAAGTTGAAGAAACTTAGAAGTTTGAACATTGTAAATCTGCTGTCCAAGTGACTTAGAAATCCGGCACACGCCCAGTGCCATCAATAGAGTGCAGTCTGTTGAGGAAGTGGTATCCACATCATGAGGACAAAGCCTGCACTTAGTAAGCTATTCCTGGGAGGGCTAACTGAGCTGCCCCGTGACTCCATCATGGAAGAGAGAAAGGGATGAAAATATCATTTCAGTTTATATCCTTTAAGACACACAAGTGAAAACAGACCGTGCCTTCTTGGCAATCAACAGAAAGGTTTTTTCTGTGTTACCTGGTGGACATTTCATCTATCATCCTCATTATTTAATTCTACTTTTCTTCACACTCAGGGAAAGTTGCGTACTTTTAAAATTGGAACTCTCTTGACAGTCCTGGAAAATGCTACAAAGAGAATGGAGGCAAGATGCACAATTCATGCCGCCATGGGAAGAGAGGCAGAGTGTGGGCTAAATGGAAAGTAGTTCCAGCAAATATCAGAACATCGATATTTTGGTAGTCATAATTCACCGCTGCCCCACCCCCACCCCCGGGAGATTCCATATTTCAAGAACTTTGAGAGGATTGCTGCAGGCCTTTCTCTGGAAAGTCCTAATTTTGTGGCTGCCAATAATTGCAATCTGACTTCTATCCCATCCTGACAACCAGTAACTTTCTCTTGGTAGGCATTTCATCCAAAGAACACATTTTACTCTTTATGGTACAAAATCGAGGGTGGAAGTTGATTAATGGGCAGTTTTGTTTGTTAAGTAGAATAAATAATGTAATGCCAGGAACACTTTCTTCTATATTGCTTAACATCTTATTGACAAAGTTACAAGTATGATTTCAGCATAGAGTAATCTCAGTTTCCCTCCACACCATGATATTGATGGATTAGGCCCTGGTCTATAGTGAATGCCACTTTGGAGAAGAAATTGTTGTGTGTAGCACACATAAATGTCACACATATTTACAGAGAAAGCCTCCAAGAACATGTTTGTACACTTTTCATTGACTTGCATTTCAATTTGTTTTAAGTAATTACAGGTAAACAATCACAGGAGGGATTAGGTGGGTAATATCGGTGAGCAACTCTCCAGAACTATGTAACAAGGTCTGCTTATTGCGGTGAGTCTTGCCAGACCCCACCCCGTGCCAGCAGGCCGCCCTGTCTCTCTGTCTTAAAAAGGAAGGGGTAGATTGGCACACTGACAACCTGCACTCGGATCACATTGGAGCAAGTATATATCTTCGATTAAGCATAATTCTTTTTCTACATTAAAGAACACAATTTTATGATGCGTACAAGACTGGTTTTAATGTATATTTTACAATTTATTTATAGCACTTCTTTTTATGGGATTTATTATTAAAGTCCTCAAGCCAAGTCTTAAATGAAAACTCATCATGTATTGTTTGACTTGTTACACTGCCACGACTTAAAATGCCAAGGCAGTTCCAAGTTAGGCATAACATTTGATATAAAGTGTGGAGACCTATAGCTTTTTCGATCTGAGCAGGCATTAGAAACATGTGGGTCAGCCACTGCTGGGGCCTAGATAGAAGATAAAACGCAACTGGAATTTAGGGAGGTGTGGGAAATGCCTTTGGAACCTCACGAACATGAACTTGATTTTTATCAAGAT
>NW_004524589.1:1820184-1823387 GCF_000260255.1 Octodon degus | reverse complement strand
ATATTTTACAAAACTAATTTGTAGAACTATTTCCCAGTTTGTTTGCATTGCAATATGTCATTATTACCACCAGTTTTTGAAGGGCACTTCAGGGTCCGATTGATAATACCTGTGAGGAGTTTTGCAATAATTTGCATAAAGCAGGAGCCTTTCTGACATCTAGACTTCCCTTATCTTCTTGACTGATGATCCAGACTAATTCCTTGTTCAGGTCATTAAGTCCTTTCTTCCTTTAAAAAGTGCAACAGAGAACCACTCTGCTAGGTTTAAGCAAAGTTAAAACTGTTGGTGTAGTCAAATTATATAGAGAGAAATTTCACCAGGACTTGCGCCCTCTTTCCTTGTGCATATAATGAACTGCTTAGTCACATGACAAGAGTCAGCTTGCCCTAGGACTTGATTGCTTCGCCTCAGACATCCTTTCTTTTGTATATCCTGTAGCAAGCTTGAATTAGGGATGGTCAGCACATGTAACCACCAAGATGAGCCCTGGGAGATTAAACTGGTCTGTCACTTTGTTTTTAGCTTTCCACCCCGCTTATCTTTATTTGCCTCGTCTGATGCCATTTTCTCAAAGAAAATTGTGTGTTCTCTCAAACAAGTCATTTTCTGAGGGCATGATTTATTTCGAACTGTCTAAATTAGATCTGTTATTTTTTTTAATAATCTTCAATACTCCCTGTTTAAAAAACAGACTTGTGCTGAGTACTTCAATTTAGACATGCAAATGATTTTTAAACTCCTCCTTTCCTAAGGGTAAAAAGATATTAACCACCCACTTGCTTATTGGCTCTAGTTAATAGCTACAATAAATGAACATGGCAGATAGCAACAAATTGCAGTTTTTTATCATTTTTATAAAGACAAAGCTGGCATGTTAAGCCAGAATTCCCATTAAACTAACCGGTGCTACCTACATGGTTCCCAAAAGCCAAGATTTCTGTTTCTTTGAGTGTTTCTAGTGTCCTGACATTGAAATGAGTCAAAATCTCTCATCTTATTTTAGTCTTCATGGTTTTAAACGAGCTACTCAAACTTGCTCATACCAGTGTTAGAGATGAAATGGGCATCTCTGAGCACTTTCAAGCTTTAAATGTGATCATATATTGCAGGATGTTGCAAACTAAAAAGTACTCTCTAAGGAACAATTGCTCTTATTTTTTATGTCTGCAATTGTACATTTTTACCATTGTTTGTATAGGAAATATTCACTGATTTCTGGAAAACAGCAAGTGAAGAAAATAATTTCCTTGAATCTTTTTCAATCTTGGTTCTATCTTTACTTATGGTATTATTTCTGTCTATATTATTTCTCTATATAGCTTAAAAATATGCTTAGGCTGAGTGTAGTAGCCAGGGTTCAGTCCCCAGTGCAGTGCAGGCCCTTCCCCCAAGGCCTGCTGAGACAGGATTGACACTGGATGTGGTAGCATACGCCTGTAATCCTAGTGCTTGGGAGGCTGAAAACAGAATCACTAGAGTCTGATCTGTGTAGTGAGACCCTGTAGACCCTGTACTGAAATACAAAGAAAAAAAACTTTAAAAATAAATTTTCAAAGGCATAATTCTCAAATACTAAAAATCTCTCAGGTGACCTCCTAACTCCAAGATGCAATCACTCCATTTAAAATCAGCTATTTGAGGTAAGGAAACACACCATTCTTGAAGTTCATGGTGTCCATAACTGTAATCATTCACTCACTCACTCATTTATTCATTTGTTCAAACTCCATCATTGAACATAGCAGCAGTAGCCCTCCCCCTGCTTCTATGGAAAAACACTGGGCTGCAAGCACAGAAAAATAAGCAACGCAGGGCAAGCACTGTAGGAGAAATCGCAGAGGTCTTGGAAGCTACATTCCATGGAAGACTCTCAGCAAACATAGAGATTGGTAGAGATAGCTCGAGCTGGGCCTTTCATGTTTCCCACTGTTGCTATTATTGACTGTGGAGCCGACATGAAGGTAAGGCAAAGACAGGCAGCTGCTGCCCAGCAGCGCATGCTGTTCTAATGGGCCCGTCTTTTCTTCCTTCACCACTAAAGTAAATGTTAATACAACATTTGAATGACAGCAATACATTTGACATTTGTCATCTTTTGCTCCCATGAGATTTTGGTTTTTTTATGAGCAAAATGTATTTTTTGGGGAAAGAAAGCTCCTCTATGAGAGAGGGACAGGAGGGAGGCCCTAGCGGATAGTCCCCTCCTGTTTTTGTGAATTGTTTTAAATAAAGAAAACAGTCTCCATTGCCATATGACCCTTAATGACATGGCATAGTGCTTATGTTCTGTGAGAATCTAGACTCTGGGCCTTTTGGGAGTAGCAATTCTCTCTTCACTAGGGACCCATTTGTGATAGATGATGTCAGTAACTTATGTACATAAAGTATTTTTATGATTAAGAGGACATTTCTTTTCCATATATGTGTGCGTGGAGATATATATATATATATATATATATATATATATATATATATGACATTTTTAGGGAAATATTCAAATAACATAGACTCAAAATAACTTTAAAGATAAAGAATATTGTGTTATGATACCAAACAAAGCTTATTTTTGTTTTACTGAGCTTACTTTGGCTTTATTCACATACATTCCAAAGCATTGCAAACGTTTTTCCCACTTCTGATAAATTCCAACAACATCCAAGTTCTCAGCCTTCATTCCTGACTTGCCTTCTGAATCACCTTCTCCCCGTACAGCGCCTTTCACATCTCAGGTGCGCTCAGAGACAGCCACCCCGAAGCCCTCGGTAACTCTGACCTTTCAGACCACAGTCACAGCAGTGAGAGGCTATTTCTGCAGGGCGTGACCCAAACACAGCCAGGAAAATTGCACTGCTTGTGTCCTCCCTAAAATAATTGTGAGGATGTATGTATACTCCTGCACTCTGGGGAGTTATTACATAAAATGTTTATCACACACCTAAATGCCTACAAAAGATATATTTAGTTCTGTATTACAAATATAGGCAGTTAAGATAAAATACATTACTCCTTTATACATGCATAATGAAATAAAAATATAACTTTCTCAGCAATATGTATCAATGAGTATTCATTTGAAAAGACATAGTTACTTCTTTAATACTTGTTTCCTTTTGCTATGAACATATATTTCCATTCTAACTTCCCTATAAAAACAATTCTTATGCCTTGAAAATTTAATGACCTCTCTCTATATATATAAT
>NW_004524589.1:1799018-1818154 GCF_000260255.1 Octodon degus | reverse complement strand
TTGGATCTGGCTGCTGTGCTCCACTTCTTTCTGCTGTAGGTGTTAGAGTTGAACCCTTTGTGTCTCTCTGGCAAGATGTTCTGCTCCTGAATCAGCTGAGTGGTTCTTGCCTCTAGCCTCTTTGCAGGGAGTTCTGCTGAAGGGTTCCTCTCTAGGCCTGTGCTCTGGGTCTATTCAGGATCTGGAGGAACCCAGGTCGTCTCACTCACTCCCCGGGCCTGCGCTCTGGGTCTGTTCAGGATCCCGCAGGCCCCTGGTCGTCTCACTCACTCGCCGGGCCTGTGCTCTGGGTCTGTTCAGGATCCCACCAAACGCCGAGTCGTCTCACTCTAACATATTCTTTTGAATTTAATTATCATTATAATCATTGTAAATACTGAGAGGATGAAAACATGCAAATACGTCCTTTCATGATTAAAGTGTAGAAGCAAAGTTGGACTGCAAATTCTTCACCTTGAATTGGTTCATAAACATTTGGATAAATATGACCTGTATTTCTGCATCAGTTAGACTCTTTTATGTTTATTGGGTATGTATTAAGAATCCTTAATAAAATAAATGATTGTCATGGGCTAAAAGTCATCAGATTCTCTGAAAACCTCCCAAGTTGCAAGCCAAAAAATGCATAACAGCTCTCTTCAAAGCTGAATTGTACCAACCTTAGAGCTGACCATTTAAATTCTTTTTCGATTGTGGCCAGTAGAAAAATAAAAATCTATCTGCTTTGAAAATATCTTAGGCATTACAATAATTTGCTTCTCCCTGTAGAATAATATTATGAATCATAACACTTATGTAGCTAGTATTTTGAACTTCTTAGCATTCCGCCCAATTTCTGGTCTTCTGGTATTTACATTCTGCTATTATGCATCATATTACATTAGGATGATGAGAAAGATGTCTTTTAAAAGTGATTCGTGAGAAGTTGACAGTGAAATAGATGGCTTTGCCAGCAGGCTCGGTCTTAAATCGCTTTTAGGGCAGAATTCACATCAAAGTTAGAGATGTGGAAATGGATTCACGTACAGCACCTCTGTTCGCACACTTCGCAGAAAGGTCTCGTGCATCGTAATTAGGGCTGTAGCCCAAGAGAGTTGGAGAGTGCAGAACTGTACTGCCACATGTCGACTGAGCACTCCTTCTGTAAGGACGAGTACATGCAGGGCCTTAATGCTGGGCAGAGTCTTCCGTGTTTCATGAAGGCCGTAGCAGAAGGGACTGTTGTTCCCTGCAGACCCACGTGACCACCTGAACCCTAGGACTTGGCAACCGTAGCACACCTACTGAGGGTCAAAAGCTTAAGAGTTTAGCTGACACGGTTACTAGAATTATTACATATTTTGACAGAAAATTTCAAGAGAAATAAAGCCCTATAAATTAAAGCTTATATAGCCCCTGTTGATACAGTTTTCTCAAGAGCCTCTTCAAAGCCTTCAGAAACAAACAGAAGTTCCAGATCAAATGATCTATGTTCATTAACATTGGTACACATATGCAATGGAATATTCTGTAGTACTAAAATAAATGAGCCATGAGCCATGAAAACACATTGAGAAGCTTAGGTGCATATTAGTAAGTGAAAGAAGCTGATTTGAAGAAGCTAACCAGTATGAGTCCAACTATACAACATTCTATAAAAGACAAAATTACAGATAGTAGAAAGATCAGTCTCAGGGACAATGTATAAGAAACAGAAGATGTGGGAAATAGCTGTACTATCTGCTTAATATTGCTGTGAACCTAAAATTGCTTTAAAAAGCAAAGTCTATTAAAAATCACTATAATATCTTTAAAATGATCTACATTTATTTTGAGAAAAAATATATTTCTTATTATCTAAATACATCATTGTCCCAATATAATCTGGGAGGGAAAATATTTTAAAGTAAGTGTCAACAAAAAATTGTAAAGGAAATCTTGTTTCCTTCAAGCAAGACTTCAAAAATTTTCATTGTTTTCCATCCAATAAACATAGTTAATATTTTTTGCTTTAGGAAGAGATTGATATCTCACCAAAGACAATGAAAATGGTGACAAAATATTTTAAAACTCAGTTTTTAGCTGTATTTAAACTTGTATCTATAAACACAATAGTATTTTTATGAAACTAAATTAACTCATTTCAGAAGTATAACCCAGTGTCCTAAAGAACTTTATAACATATAACAATTTAAGTGCCAAATGACTCAACTATAGTTGAGGATATAACTATTCAAGTATTAACCCTTTCATGACAATATTCAATAAGGTAGTTGTGCTGTTAGATTTCTATATTGTGTAAACTACACGATTCTTTGTGGTTCACTACAACAAATTGATTGGGGGTACTTATTCATTATATTTTTTAGTAATCTGTAGAACCTAAAACAATGTGGAAAATAAGTTTAGAACCAAGTAAAGGGATGCTTAATATCTTCTTTTAAGCTTTGACCTGAAAGTTAAATCAGTACTTTTTAAATTAATTTATGCTTGTGACACATATTGATCAAGTTCATCTTGAGGGTGTGATACACACCCCAGTCGCATCCTGATCATTGTCACTGTCACTCCCCTTCCTGCCCAGTTCCCTTCCTTTTTTCTCCATGTTCACTTCTCACCTCCAAGAGCCCAGCTCCCTGCAACTTCACGTGGCTCCTGCACTGCTGTTAAGTCACAGGGTTGCTTCCGTTGCTCTTACATTTTTTTAAATCTTGAGCCTCTCATATTAAAAAAAAAATCATGTGACAGTTAACCTTTGATATTCATTTTACTTAGTGTTATGATCTCAAGATCTATTCATTTTCCTACAAAAGCCTCACATTTATTTTTCTTTATGGCTGACTAACCCTCTATGAACATGAGACCCATATATCACTATAATACATCATATGTATGTTTTATACATATCACTATATTACTGTACATGATACCAATATAATATGATATATCACATGCATATAATATGATTTCTATAATATGATTATGCTAGGTCTTTTGGAAAGACATTCAGGAGAAATATAGCTAGGTCAAATGGAATTCTTAGTTTTAGTTTTTTGAGAGGCAATGGTACCGTCATGCTGCTTTTCCAAGTCATTGCATTACCTTACACTCCCTCCCACAGTATGGCAGGCTTCCTTGACACCACCTCCTCATCTGCTTTTGATGTTTTTATACCCTAATGAAGGACAATTTTAGCAGAGTATAGTAGAATCTCAGCATTGTTTTGATAAGCACTTCTCTAATGACCAAAGATGCTAAACATTTCTTTCCTGTGTTTATTGACCATTTATATTTCTTCTTTTGAGAAGGGCCTATTTATTTCAATCACACATTTTTGATAGTGTCTTTTATTTCACAGAGCCTCTGTCTTAGGAGTTACTGGCAGAACTTTGCCCCACCTTGTAGATTGCCTCTTCATTCTGTTAGCTGTGTCCTTCGCTCTGCAGAAGCTTTTAAATTAAATTTAATGTAATCAAATTTGTTGGTTCTTGTTTTTTTCTGGGCAATTGGAGTTCTGGTCAAGACGTCTTTGCCTACACTTTCAAAATATGTACTAAATTTTTCTTTCACAAGATTCTGAAACATTTTGGTACATATTAATTTGATTTTAGTACAGGGTAAGAAATATGGATGAATATTCATTCTTATGTATGTGGATAATGCATTGTACCAGTACTATTTGTTAAATGGGCAGTCTTTTCCAGTACATATTATTATTATTGGACCTTTGTTGAGTATGAGCTGACTGAAGATCCTTGTGATTGCTTGTGCACCTGCCTATCCAGTTCCATTCTGTCCTGGCCTGGCCTGTCCTGTCCTGTCCTGTCCTGTCCTGTCCTGTCCTGTCCTGTCCAATATCAAGCTGCTGTTGCAGCTGTAGGTTTGTAGTACAACTTAAGGTCTAGAATTGTAAGGCCTCCTGCCTTCTGTTGCTGCCTGGATAGCCTTGGTGATTCAAAATCTCTTATGATTGTGTGAAAAAAAATTGATGATACTTCGATGGAGAGTACTTTAAATGTGTACATCATTTTTGGTAATATGGTCTTTTTGAAAGTACTAATTCTACCTACCTGTGAACAGGGGACATCATTCTGTTTTCTAATGTCCTCATCAATTTTGTTTTTTGGAGCAATACAATTTTTGTTATAAAAGTATTTTTCTTCCTTAGTTAGATTAATTCTTAAATATTTAAATTTTGAAGCTACTGTGAATGGATTATTCTCCTGATTCTTTTATCAGTGGGTTCATTCTTGATGGATAGGAATACTATTTGTTTTTATATGTTTATTTTATATCTTGCCACTTTGTTGTACTTGTTTATTACTTCTAAAGGTCTTCTGGTAGACTTTCTTTCATCCTCTATGTAAAAGATTATGTTCTCTGAAATCAAGGATAGTTTGGATTCTTCCCCTTTTTACTTGAATCTGCTTTTGCTTTCTCTGGCCTAGTTGCTCTGGCTAAAAATTTTAGTGCTGGGTGGGGGAGATAGCTCAGCAGTCTAAGCATCTGTCTGGCAAGCTCAAGGACCCGGGTTCCATATCCAGGACCACATGCCGTGCTGGCCCAGGCTGAGCTGGACATGAAAACCAGGTGTGGTGGCGCACACCTGTAATCCCAGCACTGGGGAGGCTGAGACGGGAGGATCACTACAAATCTGAGCTGCATAGCGAGACTCTGTACCAAATAAATAAATACATAAATAAATAAATAACTTAAAACAATAAAAATTAGTACTATGCTGACTAGGAATGAGGAGAATGGATAATTTTGTCTTATTCCTGATTTCAGGGAAAATGGTCTCAATTTTTCATATAGTATAATATTGGCAGTGGGTTTGTCATAAATGGCTTTTACCAATCTAAGAAGTTATTTATATAACAATTTTTGTCAAAGTTTTCTTTTTTCTTTTGGAATTCTGAGTGAATGTTAGATTCCCACACACACAGGCTTTTTTATTTCTATTGAGATGATTATGCAATTTTTATCCTTACTTCTTTTTGTATTACACTTACTGACTTATGTACATTGAAACACCCACGCATCCCTGGGATGAAACTAACTTGGTCATGATATACAATATGAGCTTTTAATTTTTTTGAGACAGAGTTTCCACTGTATAGTTCAAGCTTTCCTTGAACAGGCTAGCCCAAGCTGGTCTTGAACTCATGGCAGTCCTCCTGCCTCAGCCTCCCAAGTGCTGCGATTATAGGTGTGGACCACCACATCTGGCAAGTGTATGAGTTTTTAATGATATGCTATATTCTGTTTGGAAACATTTACTTGAGGATTAGTATATCTTTAATTATGAAAGAAATTGACCTGTAAATTTTCTTTCTTTCTTTCTTTCTTTCTTTCTTTCTTTCTTTCTTTCTTTCTTTCTCTTCTTTCTTTCTCTTCTTTCTTTCTTTCTTTCTTTCTTCTTTCCTTCCTTCCTTCCTTCCTTCCTTCCTTCCTTCCTTCCTTCCTTCCTTCCTTCTTTCCTTCCTGTCCTTGTGTAGTTTGGGTATCAGGATAATGCTAGTTTAGAGGAAAGAGTTTGAAAGTGTTCCTTCCTTCTAAATTTCATGAAAAAGTTGGAGGAGTTTTGGTATTAATTATTCCCTGTTGTTCTTGTACAACTCAGCAGTGAATCCACCAAATCCTTGGGTTTTCTTAGTTGGAAGAGATTTTATTACTGCCTCAATTTCAATGACTTTAATTGGTCAGTTCAATGTTTTATGCCTTGTGGATTCAGTCATCATAATTCACACATCTAGGAATGATCCATTTCTTATAGGTTCTCCAATTTATTGAAATATAGATTTTTAAATTAGTTACTTACAATCTTCTAGAATCACTTCTTTCTGTTGATCTTACATTTTTTTAACTTCTCGATGTTTGTCTTTTCTTTCCTTCTTTTGGTAAGTTTAGCTATGGATTTGTCTGTGTTGTTTAACCATTTAAAGAATCAACACTTGTGTTCATTGATTCTTTGTAATTTTTGCTCAATTTATTAATTTGCATTTGCCATCAGAGATTTTATAGAATCATTTGAAGTATAGTAATTAGTGGTTTTGTTTTGGAAATTGTCACTGTAAATTGAAATGACATAAAGTCTGATAGGAATTTTTTCCATTGGGAAATGGTGACAATGGGGAACATTTTCCACACAAGGATTCAGATAGAGATGAACATCATATACTTCTTAACTACAAATTATATCAGAGTTTTAAAATGGCTTATTAAAGTTTACAAATGGTTTATAAAAATTATATTGAAGTTTTAAAGTGGTCTAATTCCATAAAATTCTATTGAAATTACATTTATTGGTATGCACTTATGATACTCAGTGATGCATTCCTGTTTACCTTCTTCATAATCCCCTCATTTTCACTCTATCCCCTCATTTTCACTGAAATACAAGAATATCAGTCGTGGGCCAGAGAGATAGCTCAGTTAAATAAGCACTTGCCTGGCAAGCACAAGGGCCTGAGTTCAATCCCTGGCTCCACAAAAAAAAGGACTATCAGTGCTGTGGAACTCAGAGGGAATCCTTACAGGAAAACTGTAGGATGTTGTGGAAATTTTAATCACTTTTTATACATTTTAGTATGTAATTAATATCAGTTAATGTCATTTTTATCAAATATTATATAATTTAGCAATAAAATTAATTCATCTTTCAAAATAAACCTCTTACAAGATTAAAGAGGTATTCCAATGATTCTGTGTTGTTTGGGGAAACAATTTTCTATGCCTCTTGACAGAAGAAAAAGAGAAACATTATTTTGTTGTCTCCCTTCTACAAATTCTCCCTGTAATATCTTCAAGGAGTGCTGCTTTGCCTGGCATACTCTCCCCCTCCTCACTCATCCTCAGAATTACTGTAATCTCTACACCATTGATGATCACGACATGTGCAGTGAGCCTGCCCAGACTCATCGTGTGGCCCTTGGAAAGTGTCTATTTTAGTAGAATAATAAAAGAAATAATGTTGATTGGTGAGAAGCCTAATTTCCCTGTACGCTCCATATTTCATCTGAGTTGCTGCCTCTAGTCTCCTGGGGTTTACAGCAGTAGGAAATTATTATATTGTGCATGCCACTGGCCTGTTATTTGTAATTCAATAACTGTTTCTCAGTCAGCCACATCATGCAGTTCTCACAAGTCCTTCCTCAGCTGTGAATTTTCCTCCTTGGTGAGTTTGATGTCTATCATTCATTTTCATTATATAATACCTTAAGCAGGGCCAGCACATGATTATGCTCATTAAGTACTCTGAATAAACTTGAGAATGAACTCAGTCTTTGCTTCAATTCCATTAATATTTGAAAGAGGGGGGAATTGTTTTCTTGGTTCTTTGGTTGGTTGGTTGTTTTTCCCACTTAGATACCTCCATCTTAACTGTTTTTGTCATCCATTTGTATTTCATGTGGAGCAGTAGATTCACCACTGGTCTATCCTACAGACCTCTTCCCGAATGCATCCCTTCATGCCGTGGAAATTTCAAGTACTGTCTCCCTTCTTAGGAATAGAAGTCTGTGACTTAACTGCCACCCACCTGGTTAGAGGATGATGAGTTTGGTCTTGTAAAATCTCCATTACACTAGTATTTCTAATGTCTTTTCACTAATGTATATTGAGACCATGATGGTAGCTTGCATGTGTATTATCTATCCAAACTATTGGTACTCTGAGCCACAGGGATTTTCATGAAGGGTCCATCAGGTATTAGAACTGCTACTGTAAATCCACATATGTGTAACAGCTCCATATAGCATCAATCCAGACAAGACCAATGCAGTTCACAGGAAGACACTGCTCATAGATATAATGGCAATGGACGATAGGTAGATGATAGATAGATACATAGATAGATAGATAGATAGATAGATAGATAGATAGATAGATAGATCTAACACAGATTTGCACGTATTTTTGTTGTATTTCAAAAATGATCCAAACACACAGTATGGTGTTGTTGTACGTTCATGTTTGTATCATGTCTCTCCATTTGCCAGTTACGTACACCAGGCATTTAAAGTTGCACATGTTTCTGAGCAATTGATTCAATTTTACATTCTTGAAAATGCCACACCCACTTACTTATTTTAAAACAGACTGTGTGTATTCCAAAGCAGATACAAGTTTGCTGATATTGCTAAACAGAGCTTGAAATTCATAGCTTTGACTAAGTGGATTCTCACTTCAGATTCATATTTAAAATTACTGCTAAAATGTGTTTTCTAAATGAAGTAATATTTAAGCCATAATTTCTAACTGAGGAAGACAGCTATCTCCTGATGAGATACTTAGGGATCTTGTTTCATTCTATACTCAGTTTGAAAATTTACATTCGGGTAAAGCTCGGGATGTCATGCAGACTGGCCAAATAAAAAGCAGTACCACCAAGACCTTATTATGCTACAGTAAGGTAAAATTAAAATAATGTTGTGTTCTATTGAGTAAACACAGTAGAAAGCTCTCTGAAATGTGTATTTAAGTAGTAGAAAGAGCTATTTCATTCTAATGGATGAAAAATATTCTTGTGTGCATTTCTGTGTGTATGTGTGCGTGTTTGTATAATTTATTTAAGTGCTATTTGGAACTATTCCAGTTTGTAGAGTGAATAATAACATACATTTACTCACTTCTACAGCAGTTTTAGTTATGCTTTAAGAAATTAAATCAAATATAGAAACTGGATCTAGGTAACACCAAATTTGTTTAATTATCTGAGAAGCATTAACATAGCATCAGCAAGAACACACGTAGGATGTAACTGAACTTACTTCTCACATCCTGGTTTTGTTTGTAAGTGTTCCATAGCACTGCTATTACTTACGCTTGGCTTTAGAAATTTTGCAGTTATGCTTATTTGGGTATGCAAATTATGTCAATTCCTTTTCTCCCAGACATAGAACATTCAGTCATCATTTCAGGGCTCACAAATGCTTCATGGTTTCAGAGACAGTTTTTAGTTAATAAAATTAAATTTTTAAAAATAGACTGAATTTTTATCACAGTGGCACTATAAGCATTTGTCATTTATGTAGGGAACATTTTTCTTCAGGCTCTGATTTGCAATTCATAGTTGTTTCCTGTCTTATCCTTGTTCTCTTTCAATAGTACAAGATAAAGGGGAGATAGTTTGGGAGCATGCACATTTTAATCAGTATTCAAACTGAATTGGAGAGCCCAAAGCTTTTCTGTGTGTATGTATGGAAATTCATCTCCACCAAAGCATCACTAGCCAGAGTGAAAATAATAGGTCACTTTTTGAGAAAAAAAATATTAAGATATCATTCAGGCCATGCATATCAAACTGATTTTGTAATCATGTAATTCAAAGGTAATATAATTTATTATTTGGTATAACTATAGCCATATATAGCCTATGCTGCCTTTAGGTATTGAGAAAGAATTGTGTTACTTGCTCAAAAATTCCTTTTGAGGGTGGTGATGGGAACTGAAAGCAGGGCATTGAGCAAGGCAAGAGCCTGCCCTGCCACTGAGCTACATCCCAACCCTGAAATTTCCTCACTGCTCCACTATGAGAGTAGAAATTCCTTTGTGAAATGTTTCTCTGTCTCTTTTTAAACAAATGTATTGAAACATCATTTACATATAATAAAGTTAACCCACTAAAAGATGTCAATATTTTAGTATATTTAAAATGCCAAAACCTAATTTTAAATAAATGATAAACATTTTATTATCAATCACTCTCCTGTTTCCTCTCCTCCCTCCGTCCCTCTTTTACCCTGGTCCTTGATAACCACTACTTATTATCTGTCTTACTGATTTTCCTATTCTGGACATTTTGTATGAATACAGTAATAAACTCTGTAATCTTTTATTGTTTTATTTATTTATATTTTTCTGTATGTTAGGGAAGGATTTATAGGGTGTTCAGAGTCTCACTACTAGATCAGACTTGTAGCGATTCTCCTGTTTACAGCCTCCCAAGAGGTGGGATTACAGGTGCACGCCACCACGCCCAGTCTCAATTGTCCTGTCAGCACGCGTCAGGGGCAGGACTGGCCCAGCAGGCCCGGGGATCGAACCCCTGGCCTCTGTGTGTACTTGCAGGTGCTTGAATATGCTGAGTTACTTTGCAAGCCCTTGTGCAATCTTTTATGATTGGCTGTTGTCATTCAGCCTAGTGTAGCCAAAGTTCATCCATGACAGCATATAGTGAAATTCCATTCCTCTGAATTGCTTCATAGTATTTCATTGTATGGATATACCATGTTTTTTTATGCATTAATCAGTTGATGGGTATTTGGATTGTCACCAGTTCAGAGCTGTTAGTGAATAACTGTGCTATGAACATTTGTCTGCAAGTTTTTTATGTGGTGTGCTTTCGTTTCCTTTGGTGCGTAACTGGAGTAGAAGGTCTGGCTTATAAGGTAGCCTTATATTTAATCTTTTGAGGAACCACCAAACTGTTTCCCAAAATCACTACACTCTTCTACATTCTATTTGTAATATTTTAGAGCTTCAATTCCCTATCATCAACATTTATGCTCATTATTATCTGTTATTACATTGAAGTCATCCAAGCAGTATGAAACAGTACCTTCTTTTCATTTGCATTTCCCCAACAACTAATGTGGTTGAACATCTTTTTACGAGTTTGTTAACCATCTTAAAGTCTTCTTTGAAGAAATATCTACTCACATTCTTTGCCTATGTCTTATTGTGCTATCTTTTTGGTGGTTAAACTGCAGTAATTTTGCACACACATATCTTGGAAGCTAGACATTTATTGTATATATGATTTGTAAATGTTTTCTCTTACCTATACCCTCTCTGTTTACTTCTTCAATAACGGGCAAGAATATTGAAAAATTTTATGAACTCTGCTTATTTTTTCTTTGATTATCTTGTTTAAGGACCCATTATCAATCCTAGGTCATTTAGATGTGACCCATAAGCATTTTTTTTGAAGCCTTAAAAAGAACTTTGTTGCTATATTTGAGTGACATATACTTTTTTTTAACTTTAATTTTATTTTGAAGAGTAAAAACCAAAGAACAAAAATCAAAAAAAGACAGAAACAAGGTAATATACAACTATATATATATATATATATATATATATATATATATTACAAATTTTCAAAACAAGAATAGCTGATTAACAATGGTTGATATATTATCTATTTTTTTCAACAAATCTGTTGTTCAGATTAACAGATATAGTTATGTAAGATTGAACATACGATTGAATATTACCACTTGCTTTCAAGAAACCTTAAGCTTTTGTTCTTGTCTCTTTTCTATTTTCTTGCATTTACTTAAAAATTTATTTTTGGGCCAGCCAAATAGCTCAGTCAAGCAGGTGCGGGGTCTGGGAGTTCGATCCCCAGGCCTGCTGCGCCGGCCCCACCCCCGGGGTGCACTGAGGTGGTAATTGAGACTGGGTGTGGTGGCTCCTGCCTGTAATCCCAGCACTTGGGGGCTGTAAATAAGAGAATCACTGAGTCCAGTCTAGTAGTGAGACCCTGAACACCCTGCAGACCCTTCTCTAAAATACAGAAAAAGATTATTTTAAGGAGAGCATAGTAATAATTGATAGGACATTAGAAACAGTGCACATTTGGAAGACCGAGATGACAGATATTCAAGCATGGCTTCTGTATTACACATTGCTGCCCGCAGTGTAGTTGCTCAGATCTCAGATATTAGCATACAGAGTTAGTCAAGATGAAAATTCTACACATTAACTGCTATTTTCAAATAACGGATGGAAAATCTTAGTAGAATCACCCCAACCATCCTGTACATATACTGGCATGTTTTTCCCCTTTATTTTTTCCCTATCTTTTCTCCTTTCTCTCCTCTTTGTTGTTTAATCCTTAACTTCTCTTTCTTTCTATTTTACTATATCTCTTACATCTTTCAGGTTTTGCTTCTCCTTTCAGGTTCTTACACTAGGTGACAATACGATATTTATATATGTGGGTCTGGTTTATTTCACTTGCATGTACAGGCTCTGGTTGCATCCACTTGCCTATGAAGGCTTCAAGTTTGTCTTTCTTTATAGATGAGTAATACTCTATTGTATAAAAATACCACATCTTTTTCATTCATTCCTCAGGTGATGGTTATTTTGCTTCCAAGATTTGACCATCACAAATTGTGCTGCTATAAACATGGGTGCACATCTATCACTATGGTATCATGTTTTCAGTTCTTTTGGGAAAATATCCAGAAAGAGAATAGCTGGATTAAATGGAATTTCCAGTCCTAGATTTTTAGGAGTCTCCACACTGATTTCCATAGTAGTTATACCATTCTGCATTCTCACCAGCAGTGGAGAAGGGTTCCTTTTTTCATCAAAGCCCTCCAGCATTTGTTATTAGTTGATTTCACTATGATAGCTATTCTTCCTGGGGGGAAGTGGTATCTCAATATTGTTTTAATTTGAATTGCTTGAAAAGCCAGTGCTATGGAGCATTTTTTCAGGAATGTATTTGCCACTTGTATTTCTTCCTCTGAGAAGTATGTATTCATCTCAGATACCCATTTTTGGATTGGGTCTTTAAGTTTTGGGGCCCTAATGCTTTTTAAATCTTTATAAATTCTAGATAGAACCTTTGTCTAAGTGATTATTGGTTAAGAGTTTTTCCAAATTTGTAGGTTGTCATTTCTCTCAGTTGGTGATTTATTTTGATGTGCAGAAACTTAATAAATGGAGGTCCCAGTTTTTGATTCTTTGAAGTATTTCCTATGCAGTTTGATTTTTTTTTCATGAACTGTTTGCCTACCTCTATATCTTCAAGATTTCCACCTACTTTCTCTTCTAGGAGATTTAGTGTTTCTGTTTTAATGTTTAGATATTTAATCAATTTTTTACTTTAATTTAGTGTACAGCAATAGACCTGGATCTAGTTTAGTTTCTGGTGTGTGGAGAGTCAGTTTTTCCAGCACCATTTGTAAAGAAAGCTATCTTTCTTCCAGTGAACATGTTTGGCCCTTTTATTAAAGATAAGATGGTTGTATGTGTTTATAATAGTATCTGCACCTTCCAATTTGTTCCACTGATCCTTGGGTCTGTGTTTGTTTATTTGTTTGTATGTTTTTTGCCTGGACCAAGCCATGGGTACATTCTCAGTTAAGTTTTCTCCAGGCTGCAAATTAAGAGTCACATCCACTCATTTACTTATGAATATATCACTGTCCTGATAAGATTTGCAGGTGAGATTGTTCATTGCCCATTGAATATTCTGTGTACCTAGTTGAAAACCAATTGATCATAAATGTGTAAGTTCATTGCTGGTCAGTTCTAATTCACGGATCTATATGTCTGTCATCATGGCAATCCCATTATGCTGTTGTTCCAAAAAGAACTGAGATCATTATATCTAGTCTCTTAAAAATATGCAGTGCTGTATTAACAATCTGTACACTTCTCTATAGCATATCTGCTTTAATCTCATCTGACTGGAATCTTGTACCATTGAGTAAAAACAACCTCTCTTCCCTCAGCTCCTGGCACCTGGAAGCCACCATTCTACTCTTCATTTTCTGGAGTTTGTAAACATTTGATGTCTCCTAAAACTAGAATCATGTAGTACTTTTCCTTCAGTGACATGCTTGTTTCACTGAGAATAATGTCTTAAAGACTCATCCATGTTTAGCCTAGGAAAAGATTTCTTTCTTTATAAAGGCTGAACAAACACTCCATTTATGTGTTTAACATAAATTCTTTTTCTTTCCATCACTGATGAGAGTTAGTTTGATTGTACCTCTCAGCTGTAGTGAATAAAGGGGAAATGAATGTGGGAAGGCAAGTATCTCCTTGGCACTCTGTGACACGCTTTTGAATGAGCAACCAGAATGGCACTGCTGAGGAGACCAGCAGGGTTTTCATTACTGTAGTGTTATAGAGAATTTTGAGATCAGGAAGTGTGATTTTGTCTTCATGATTTTCATGAGTATCCATACTGTTGGGACACCTTACAATTTCATATGAATTTGAAGAACAGCTTTTCCACTTCTTCAAGGACAATTTGTTGTAATTTTGATAAAGATTGTAATTAATCTGTAACATTATTTTAGTAGTATTGCTTTAAACTATATTAGGCCTTCTAATATAGGAGCATGAGATGTCTTTCCATTTCTTTTGGTCTGTTATAATTATTTTCAGCAGTGTTTCATAAACTTAAATATAAAATCTCTCACTTCCTTGGTGAAGGTTTTTTTTATTATTTCCTTGGTATTTTATTGTTTTTTGTTGCAGTGAAATGATTGTTTTAAATTTTCTTTTCATAGTGCTAATTATTAGTTTATGAAAACACCGCAGATTTTTGTGTAGTGTTATATACTGAAATATATATATATATATGAATATATATATATATATATATTCATATCATCTGTGTCTTGCTTACTCTCATTACTATTACAAAATACCCGCCACCCAAAATTAAGGAAGGAAAGGTTTATTTAGCTCACAATTATTGGAGGTTTCAGTACATACTCAGCGACCTCCAAGGCATAGTGGCACGTGGCAGAGGGCAGCAGTTTATGACAGCAGAAAACAGCAGAGATCAAAGGAAGGAACAGTGGCTCTGGCAGCTAAAAAGGCTCTTCTCCTTCCTTCAGTGACAGGCTGTTGTATTGTTGTATTCAGGCTGTTTGCCTCAGTATAGCATTCATACCAATAATCCAAGAATTGGGTCATGAATTAATCACAGACTCTAGAAGCCTGCCTCATGACTGCATGAGGCTTTGAGGGAACAACTAGACACAAACCATAACAATCTGTGAATAGAAATAATTTTAATTTTTCTTGCTTATTTGAATAATTTCTAAATTATTCTTGGTTCATAGTTATGGCTAGAATTTTCCATACAATATTGATAGTAGTAGTGAAAGCTGTCCTCTTGTTTTGTCTCAGCTTAGAGAAAAACTTTAATTTTTCACCATTGAGTATGTTGTCTATGGGTTTTATAAATGTATTTCATCATTCTTAACAATTTCCCTTTTATTCCTAGTTTTCTATAATTTTAATCATGATAGTGTGTTGACTTTTGTCCATCTTTTTCTATATAATTGAAATGATCATGTGTTTTCCTTCTTTGTTTTACTAATGAGATGTATTCTAGTTATTGGTTTTCTTGTTTTAAACGACCTTGCTTTCTTGAGTCTAATTTTTATCCCTGTCAGTTTATTGAATTCCCTTTTCTAGGATTTTACTGAGAGTTCTTTTAGTCAAGATGTATAGTTCTGTATTTTCTCTCCCTATTATATCTTTGTCTGTTTTTGGTGTCAGATAGGACTCGCCTCTTAGGATAAACACAGAAGCATTTCGTCTTTGTATTAGTCACTTTTACATCCATTTCTAAAACAAAATACCTGATAGCTGGGACTTTAAGGAGGAGGGTTGATTTTGATCCACAGTTCCAGTCAATAGCCAGATGCCTGTGAGGTAGAAATGGCGTGTCAGAAGGGCCTGGTGCTCAACCCTAGGAAGAGAGAGAAAGGAGCCAGGATGAGTATATTCCCTTCAAGGTTGTGCTTGCAATTACCTGCCTTTTCCAGTCACACTAGGCCTAACTGAGGAGTATGGAGCCTTGAGAATCTAATCACCTGCCAACTTCACTTCTGAACACAATAAGCCTCTCAGGGGATGTTTTAGATTTAAACTGTAACACTCATCATCTATGTTCTGGAATTGCTTAAGAAAGACTTTAGTTAATTCTTTTTTTAAGGTTAGTAGAATTTACCACATTTGATGGAAACTTTTTTGGTTTTTTTGAAGGAAATTGTGAAAATTACTCACAAAATCTATCTCCACTGGATCTATTGTATTTTTTATTATTTCACAGTCAAGCTTGGTGTGTCGTGTTTCTAATAATTTATTCATTTCATCAAAGTTATCTAAATTTTGTTGTATTATGTTACCACAAACTGGGTTGTTTAAGATAGTAGAAATTAATTATTTCATATTGCTGACGCCGAGAAGTCTGAGATCCAGGAAATTAGAGCATCCCCTCTGGATGCTCAGAAGGAGAGATGATTTCATACCTCTATCTGCTTCTGGCTGGTTTGGCTGCCAGTGCGTGCTCTTCCTGGCTGATACGTGCTCTTCATCCTCATACCAACTTTTCTCTGCCTTGGAGTGTTCTTTCCTATTTCTTAGAAGGATGCTATTGCAGGATCTGGGGTCCCTAACCATGCAACTAAATTTTCAAATAAAGTCAGATTTGGAGATTTGTCAAGTATGTGCATTTTGAAACCATGCTTTTCTGCTCACCACTGCATAAAATTCTTTCTAGTAGTTTTATACAGTAGATTTTATCTCTGTAAGTTTGGTAGAAACTGTCTTACTTGCACTTCTGATTTCAGTCACTTGCTTCACTCCCTCTTTTGTTATTCAGTCTTCCTAAAACTTCAATTTTGCTGAATTGGTTATTAGTTTCTTTGGCCTATTTTCTCTCTCTCTCTCTCTCTCTCTCTCTCTCTCTCTCTCTCTCTCTCTCTCTTATTTTTATTACTTGCTATTCCTTCCGTTCTGCTAGCTGTTGATTTAGCTTTCTCTTCTTTTTCAATTTCTGAATTGCATGTTGCTGGCTATTGATTTGAGATCTTTCTTCCCTTTTGATCTAGGTATTTATGGCTATACATTTTGTACTGTTCTGTTTTTCAATCATCAAAGTAATTTCTAGTTTATCTAGCGATTTCTTTTCCAACCTACAAGCCATATAAGAATGAATGGTTTAATGTCCTCATATGTGTACATGTTACAATTTGTGTTCTGTTATTGATTCCATCGTCAGTTCTACTCAGGTGGCAGAAAATACTTTGTATGATTCCAATATCTTTAAATTTCTTAAGGCTTAGATTTAGTGATGGTTTTTTACTTAAGTTTAGGTCATTTTTTCTTCATTAAGCACTATCTTGGTTACTATATTTTTGTTGTTGTTGTTCAATTCCAAAGTTATCAGAGGTTGGTTATTCCATTGTTTCTCCAGACTAGTAAATTCTTCAGTGAAGAGTCCAATTCTTGGTGCCCACTCTCTGCTTGCCATTGCTGTTGTTACTCATCCTCTGTGAATGCTCTACTGACATCTATTACATGCCTGCTGTGCAGCCTGCCCACAAACTCCTCCTTTCCAATTCAAGCAAGGATTATTTCATGGCTTCGCATTACACTGAATTCCTCCAAGATGAGCACAAATTTATGTTCCTATAGATTTACTACAAAGCCTATATACAGACTGAAGACCAAAACTGAAAAGACTGAATCCGAGCACTAATTTGAATGTTATCCTCCTTGAAGGCTTCAGAAAACACTTCAGCTTCTGAGGACACAAATTTATATCATGAACAAAAGTATATTGTCACTTGTAATAACTGCACCTCCAAAAGTGGAGATTGGCATCAACTCTTGCTTAAAAACACTTTTAAGCTTTTTCTGGCTAAGTAGTTCACTTGCATTAACTTGTCTATCCTTTGAGCAGAAAATGCAGAGGTATCTATTTTAGCAATATGTTTTCAACCAAACAAGCACTTTCTAGCTATAACCCATTTTTTGTACATAGTGATTTATAACTTTCACATTTTCTTGTTTAATATTTGGAGAACATCTTGTTTTATATTGACTACAATCTGAGATCGCTAATGTGATCACTAATACATAAAATCAGTCCACATGTAGAAATCTTAAATGTATTAGAGACCTGAAATAAATTGCTTTTTACCAAGCTAAGGATATGACATACCTCAATTCACATTTACAAAATGCAAAAACTACTGTTATAACATTTTGACACCAATGAGTAACAGGTGGATGTCTTTGTCCTCTTTACCAGGATAGCTTTATTATATCCTTCTCACAGACCTTAAAATATTCTAATGTAGCACATTTCAAACTTTACAAACTAAACAGCAATAAAGCCATGAAGCCTCATAGAGATAGTTCAAATATTTTGTCTTGTTTCTTTGCAACTATTCTGAAAGAATGTTGCTATAATGTTAACTGTAATATAATTTATAGCATTCGTTATGTACAAACAAAACCAGAAAAAGCTAAACTAGTATTTATGCCAATATGGAAGGAGCTCATATTTCTTCTTATCCTCTAATATAAGTTCTTGATGAAAGATTATTAATGGCGACATCAGACAACAGTTAGGTGTGAACTCCAGTATCAAATCAAATGTCACCATCCTGAAGTTATTACTTGACTACACAAGTTTATTTCTCAGCCTGATTTGAATTCCTTGGCAGCTACAGATGTATTTTTCTAACATAAACAAAAATTCATATCACCAACTAAAAGAACAGTTTCAACATTTTATTCCTCAAAAGTGTTTCTATTATTTGTTGTTTCTAAAAGAATACAATTTTCTTAAGTAAGAAATGTTTTTTTTTCTTTTTTCTTTTTTTTAATGTATTTAGTAAAGGGTCTGCAGAGTGTCACTACTCAGATCAGACTCGTAGCAATCTTCCTGTTTTCAGCCTTCCAAGCACTGGGATTACACGCATGAGCCACCATGCCTAGTCTCAAGAAATGTTTTTTTCTAATATTCCAAAATTTTACAAATTTGTTGTTCCATATGCTTTAGATTCTTCTTTTTTACATTTTCAGTGTGACTCTTAGAACTCCTTTTTGTTTTTGTTTTGTTTTGTTTTTTTTCGACTGGATTAAGGACAATTTATTGTTTTTATGTACAGAAAACTCAAAGTACGCTTAGCCCAGTTTAGTGGCAAGCTCTTTAGCCTTTGCTTTCTCCAGCTTGGCAATATGAGCCACAGATTTTGGACCCAGAACGTTGCCTCCCCAGTGATGGCAGATCTCATCGTATCTGTCATTGTAGTTGGTCCAGATGGCCTCCACCAGCTTAGCCAGAGCACCCTTGTCCTCCGAGTTGACTTGTGTGAAGGCGACAGTGGTACAGGTCTTCCTGTGGACCAGATGCCCCAGCCTGGCCTTCCCCTTGATAATGCAGTAAGGGACCCCCATCTTGCGACACAGGGCAGGCAGGAACACGACCAGCTCGATGGGGTCCACGTCATGTGCAATCACCACGAGTTGAGCCTTCTTGTTCTCTACCAGAGTGGTGACGGTGTTGACACCTGCTCTGAGGACCGGTGGCCTCTTAGTGGGGACATCCCCTTTGCCAGCAGCTTTCTTCTCTGCCCGGGCCAACAGCCTCTGCT
>NW_004524589.1:1794452-1798838 GCF_000260255.1 Octodon degus | reverse complement strand
TGAGGTCTCTCTTGGGCTGGATGTCCTGTCCAATGCCAAAATTCTTTGGCCTCTTCTCAAACAGGGGATTTACCACCTTCTTGGCCTCCTGCTTCTTCACGACAGCAGGGGCCGGGGCCACCTTCTTGCCCTTGGCCTTCTTCCCTTTCGGCATCTCGGCCGGCTGACAGAAAAAAGCAGAACTCCTTTTTGATATTGTTTTTCTTAAATATAGAGATAAGTTAGGCTTATTCATTTTTAATTTTCATATTGTCCAGGTCCAGGTCTCCGGAGAATATGAATGATTTGAGATTCAATGTTCATAAAGTTACACTCAGTCTGGAATGGTGGTAGCATGTTATTTAGAGGAAACCCTCAATAAAATTAAAAATAGATGCCTATTGTAGTAGTAAAATTAAAAAAAAAAATAGTGATAATTCAAATACTGACATGAATGTAAAAAGCTTGTCATATCCATTAATGATGGAGATGTAAACTGCTCTGTAGAAAATACTTTCAATTTCTTACAAAAATACACATGCACTAGCCATATGATCCATTACATATACTACTAAATTCTTATTCCAGAGGAATGAAAACATATAGCTATGCAAATACATGTGCATGAATGCTCCTAGCAAGCAATTCAGTCATCCTTCATGGGGGAACTGCACAAGTGGCCCAGTTACCCTTCAGTGGGTGAATAGTTGCCCAAACTCTGTGCACCCAAACAATAAAATATTGCTCAATTATCAAAAAGAGTAAGTTACTAAAGCATGAGTAGGCCTCAAGGGCATTATTTTTGGTGAAAAAATGAAAGAAAATGAGGCTGAAAAGGTTATAGGCTCTATGATTCTCTTTTCAAATCCATGTTTAAAATGACAAAATTATACAGATAAAAAGATAAACTAGTGGCTTCCAGCTGACAGAAACAAGGGATGTAGCAGAGAGCACAAGAAATTGTTTTCTGGTGATAGAATGGTTTTATACATTGATAATGATGTTACACAACTCTGTGCATGGTATAAAATTGCACAAAGTTGTGTAGACCCACACATATAGAAAGTCATTTAGGTATAAAAAGTCATGAAAAGTGTGTTGGTTACTTTCTTATTATTGCTGAGACAAAATACTTGACATCTAAAATCAAGAAAGGAAAGGTTTGTATAGCTCACAGTTTGTTGAGGTTTCAGTCTATAATCAGCTGGCCCCAAGGCAGAGTGGCACGGTGAAGGGCAACAGTTCTAGGGCACAGAAGATAGCAAAAGCAGAAGGAGCAAAAGAAAGCAGGGAGAAAGCTTCTTCTCCTCTCTCATACTTATGCAGGTTACCTGTCCTATAGTGGTGTGTGTAGTGCTTACACCATCTTCCTGCCCTCCTCTTGCATAGGAGGAGGATTTTGCAAAGTGAGGACACGGGCCCCATGTTGAATTGCTTAGTTAAACTTCTAAACTTCCCAGATCAACACAATGTATCAACACTACAAACACTTAATAAGATCTATGGACTGAATAACTGAAATGCAAGTGTCAGTTTTCACGTCTAGATACTATCCTTCAGCTGTGAAAGATGTCACCACTTAGGGACTCTGAGTGGAGGGTATCATGACTTCATTACTTCTTCAAGTTTGTGTGAGTCGATATCAATTTGAAAATAAAGAGAGTTTTAAGTGGTATAGCACTTTACATAACTGATATTTAATACAGCTTTCTATTCAGTTTGAAGTGTGGATTTTTTAAAATTTTCATGTAGACATGCAGTGGCTAAGCTCAAAAAATGTGACATATGATGAAAGCTTTGGCTCTGATCCCCCATACTTGATTTTCTTCTTCAAATGTCCTTTGTTTGACCAAGAAGGTTGTCATTTCAGAAAGTGCTTGGAGACCCACACTTAACTTCAACAACATCGTTCTTTTAGATTATTAAAGCTGTTCAATTATCTCTGTGGTTGCTACCCTGAGTTGGAGGCTCTTCTGAAATGTCAGACTGAGAAAATTGTGCTGGTTCCAACATAGTTTTATTTTTTTAAGCAAAGCTTTAGAATTAATGCAATCAATAGCATTTGACAGCAAAATTTAAAAGCCACAGTTGAATGCTAAGATGTATAAAAACATTTTGTTCTGTTCTGTTTTTCATCTTTGAAAGTCAGCACAGACAAGAAATTGGGAATCATTACAGAAAGTTTGATTCCAAAAAGGACTTGAGTATCTGTGGTACAATCATAGTACTTTATATGGTGCGTATGTGGTGCAGAGGAGGTGTAATGGTGGACAAGAGAGTTGAGGTGTCCACCAGGCCTTGAGTATGCACGCCTAAGATTGACAAGTGCTCCAAATTTTATCCTGGGACACTAAGTATAGAGAAACAAAACATTATGCATTAACACTGGTGAAAAAATAAACAGTCTTCCAGTCAAAGAATGAGGTTTAGTCAGCGTGAGTGAAAAGTAGGACGAGTCTTGGTAGGAAGCACTGGAGTCAGTGCAGCAATTGTCAGGTTATGAAAACAATGTAAAGTGAAATTTTATGGAAAAGGCTTTGTCAGGCTGCAAATAAGAAATGGATATTTGAGAATTTCAGAGTGCACATTGATGTTTAACATAGAATTACTGTCTCTGAGGGCTTTTTTTTTTCCTTAAATGGATGACTTGGTACATTTGCAGATAAAAGAAAATTTTAAAATAATTCTGCACAAATGAAACAGCTAATCAGAAGAAGATGATATCGTAGCATGACCATGTTTGGAAAAATAAATAAATAAATAATAGACTAGAATAAACTCACTGGAATCCTCATTTCTGTTCAATTTTTTTTGCTTTTATTTTATTGTCAGAAGATTTTAGAGTTAATGATTACTAAGCCATTCTCTGTGTATCTTTATAAATGCCAGCTGTATTTTCCTTCATTTCTTTGACTTAGGTACCTCATGTACTTCGATTGTCGATTGTGTTGATGCTGTTGCATTCAAGCCAACGTTAAATTGCCAGGAAAAGTAAAAACCAAAAAGAGATTGCTTTAGAATGAAAAAAATAATACTTCGGTTTCCTTTTAGATCATATAAATCTTTTGCGCTTTAGAATGAAAATATATAAGGATATTCCTTTGGCATAAAACAGTAAGATAGATTAACCAACAGATAGAAGGACAGATGAAAAATACAAAAAAAAAAGAGATAAGTATAAGAAAATCTAAATAAGAACAATTAAGAGTGGAGAGATAGCTGATTATTATAAAAATCCTTTGACTTGTCTATTTGAAATTTTTCATAAAACTTTTCAAATAAAATGCAAAAGAACTCAGAAGCACATCTAAACATTCCATTATCTAAGTAAATAAGTAAATAAATGTACATAAAAGTAAATAAATTCTATTTTCTGAAATAATGTCTTAGGGTGTTATGAGTATACAGCATAAAATGTTTTAAAATGTTACAGAAACCAAAGACAAAGCATTAAATTGCCTACTTGGTTTTTAGTTAAAAGATAGAAAGACCTGAAATAGCTATAATAATTGAAAGTGTCCATTATGCGTAAATGCTTTTTCTTCTAGCAATACAAAGGCATTATGTTTTCTCACTGCCTGAATGTCCCTGACATGTAGACATCACCCATGGTATCGGGGCCATAATAAGACCACAATTTTCACATGGTCCAACTGCATTTTAGGTTTAGTGAGGTTATTTTTTTCTACTTTGATCTGAAATACAACTATAGCAGCATACATTGAGTTCCTTGACTAAAACATCAGAATTATGTAATCCAACCAAACAAGTAGGACAATAGCTTAACATGCAGTCACGAAAACATGTTCTATATTTTTTTATTGATGGCATATATTGCTTTCAGTATTCTTTCCCCTTGAAGTTAAATTGGAATTTTTAATGAGTCTTTTAAAAGTCCTTATTGTTTTGGAATTGATTAACTTGGGAGTACCACATTTCTTATTCAGAATAAATAGCACTTCCTTGTCAGTTGATTAGTAGCTCCTGTGAATGACTCTAAGGATTTCTGCTCAGCTCCAGGCCACTCTGCAGGACCACACACCCTCACCCTCCAATGCCTGAGGATGGTACCTGCTAGGTTCTACTACCTTGAAACAGGCCAGGATCTTAGAAGCCCAGACAAGTTGATACTGTTCCTTTCAAAAAAAAAAAAAACAGTATGTACAGAGGAAATGTATCTGCCAACCTTCTTGAGAAAAAAAAGGTCAAGTAACTGGTTAGAAACTTTTCTGGCCCGCCCGCCAAGTAGGATTTTCTGCCGAGTTCCGTGAGCCCCCAGACCCAGTCCTAGCCCAGGTCCGGTGAGTGTGAGGAGAGTTTCCTGCTACCCTGCGCTGGCGGGACCAGTCCCAGCCCAGGCGCAGCGTGGGCCGGACCCTCTTCCAGCCCCTCGGGCCGCCCCCCACC
>NW_004524589.1:1740867-1790615 GCF_000260255.1 Octodon degus | reverse complement strand
TGGTGTTTGTAAATAGGATCACAAGTCCGCATCTTGTACAGCAATTAACCACTAAGAATAATATATGCAGTGTATTATTTGTTGAAACTGTACTTCCGATTTGATTTGAAACTGTCTCATTGCTATATGTTTATCAATAAAACTGTATAAAAAAAAAAAGAAAAAAAAAAAAAGAAAAGAAACTTTTCTGAAGGTACCACATTAAACTTTAATAATACCTTCACGTTTATGGGGCTTTTAACTTTCCAAATTGCTTCCACATGTATTATCTCATTTCATGTCCTGTTGCAATGGAACTGCATCTGTTTTCAGGGCAAATTACAGTGACATCAATATCAAAATGTTGACAGGGACATTTCACAAATTATTACTTTGCAAAATGGAAGTATTCAACAAGAATGGGCCTGTTTAAAGATTAATTAAAAAGGGTTGAACTCTGAGGTTAAGATCCTGATACTTTCAACTGTGAGGTTTATTAGAATTAATTTGCCTGTTTTTTTGTTTCTCTCTCTCTCTCTCTCTCTCTCTCTCTCTCTCTCCCTCTCTCTCTCTCTCTCGTTATTCTTATTTGTGATGTTTTCTTCCTTCTCATTTTTCTCCAGGTGAGCCCCACCCCTGGGTGCATCCGGGCACTCATGAAGATGTTATACTGCCCTTACTGTCGAGGACTGCCCACTGTGAGACCCTGCAACAACTACTGCCTCAACGTCATGAAGGGCTGCTTGGCCAATCAGGCAGACCTGGACACCGAATGGAACCTTTTCATAGGTAAGAGCCATTGAAACAGGCCTGCTATCTGACAGATGAGAGTAGCAAGTATCATGACATTGAAAAGGCAGGTCAGAAAGGCAAAATAACTTCTATAAACTTCAAACAGATTTCAGCACATGATAAGCATTATTTTCCATTTTCCTTCTGCAAAGTAAGAAGGATTTTCTGTGTATTACAAAGGTTGGTTCTGTTAGAGGTGCCCGAGCTCTGTTCAGTTCGTCGGTCTCTCCAATGAAAATAACAAAAGCAATTGTTTTGAGGGTCACTGGTTCCTAAGAGAAGACCCAAGTTAGAAAAGAAAACTATAAAAAAAGTGGAAAGTATTCGTCTTCATTTATATAACCTTAATATAGCCACATACTTTAGAAAACAATTTCTTCCTTAAATTCTACATGACAATAGCTTAATATTTTGGGTAAAGCATGCAAATTTTTTATCTCACTTTGGGAAAACACAGACCTCAGGCACACAAGCTTGAAATAGCCTTCTAGTCTTCAGAAGACAGGAGGAAAAGAGATGGGGAGAAATTGGGGGAAACACTGTGAATCAGGCCTCTGTTGTTAGGTTGCAAAATCATTCAGGAGGTTTCACTGTCCAAAGAAATTTCCCAAATAGCTATCCAAGGATAAAAGGACAAATTTTATAGGCAGCCTTCTCCCAGGAAAATACATGGGCCTTGAAAGAGTAAATGTGTTTTCTTCCCCTCTGTCAAACGGCCTTCAAATAAAAGTACTTTCAATTGCATTTACCGCAATTACGGAGTGACAAGCAAGAGAGGTGAAAATAGCAGTGGCATTCGTCAGCCTCAGAGGGCCCGCGCCACTTATGCCAGCCTCTAACCAGAACACACAGGAAAGTCTGCTGACATGTAAAATTTGGGCAGGACAGCAAAAAGAACTAAATGTGTTAGAATACGGAACACCCTCAGCGCACTGCGCAGACACGCCCTAAGGGTACGTGCACTTCGGTAATGCGACTCATGGCTCACTGTTGTATTTTGTTTAAGAAGATCAGAGAAAATGCTTTTGACATGTATTTTTTAAAGGAGATGTTTTTAGCATGGCTAGATTGACTTGGAAGTCATCTAACAAAATCTCACAATCACTGCAGAGAGAATAAATTGTAATGCTATTCTCTCTCCCTTCAGTGGAAGGACGAAATCTGTTGGTAAGATCTCCAGTTCCATGATTTGAAAACTACAGGAGTTTTTACAAAGTTCTTGAGACGTTCTTCTTACTCAGAAAGGACCCAATTCTTTGCTAAGATTTTTGTTTGCTAAGATGTTTGGGGAAGATACAAATGAAAAATAAGAATAAATGTAACCTTATTTACTCTAGAAGATTTAGATTTGCTTTGGCAAAGAGAAGCAACCCCAACAATGCTAATAAAAATGAAATCCCTTCAAGGAGTCTAAAGTGATTAGTATATTTTTAAACTCCATTAAACCTCTGAAGCCATATAGATCGTTTATACATTTTGCCCCAATTCCTAACATTGTCTTTGTTCAGCCTGAAATTTATTGATAAAAATGGTCATGGGAATCTTGCTAAATAAAGCAGCACATGAGTAAGAACAAGGATGTGAGCTTCATAATTTATAAAGACAGCAGTGCCTTCTCACTGGCTTTCTTTCCCTCACTGCTATTGGCTATTTTGACTTAAATCCAACCCTTATACTTTCAGTCAGCTAATTTTATAAAAAGCCAATTAGATGTGAAATTAAATGCCTAAGAACATCACTTGTTTTACAAAACTCTTAATTTGCACACCCCCTTCCTGCTACCCCTTCCCACTCCTCTACCCAGGTGTTGGTCCCATCTTAACAAAAGGTGGAATTCCTTCTTCGACCCATGGTAATGCATTGCATCACAAGCCCTTTCTTCCTCTTCCTCTTTCTCTCCTTTTAGTAGACTTCATGGTCTCCAAGGAGATTCTGCTGCTGTGTCTTCTCTGGGTTTTACTGGGCATTGAGACCTAACCACAACACACTTGCAAAGCAAAATGTATCCATACTACTACGTGTTTGGGTGGTGTGGTGTGTGGGTTCACATGATTTATTACTGCAATTCCCTAAAAGTAAAAATGCCTTCAAGATGAGAGCGCAACAATTTTCACAAATGCAGTGGCAGAGATTAGTGTGCCAATCTTGCAAAAATTAAATGAAACAGCTTATTTCTAGATAGCACCTGCTATCACGACCCCTAGAGTCCAGCTTCTCAAGCAACTCTTCTGGCTGGGATACTTGGTGGTCTAAGTGCCTGCCTGGCAAGCACAAGACCCCAGATTCCATCCTCAGTACCACATGCTGTGCTGACCCCCACCATGTCAGCCACTGAAACCCAGCATGGTATTGCACATCTGGATTCTCAGCACTGTAGAGGTTCAGACAGGAGGATCACTCTGAGTCCGAGCTGCATAGTGAGACCCCATAGCAAATAAACAAATACATGTTTTAATAAATAAATAGATAAATAAAAAAAGAAACCTTTCACTCCTACTGCTGTTCCCTGCATTTGCCACCTCTGCCTGCGACAATACATCTTAGTCTGTACATTTTATGTATCTTTTCCTTTTTATTGGTTATGTTTCATTTTGTGTTCCTCTAAATATTACCAGTGGCATATAGACAACTACCAATAAAAATAGTCAGAAGCTGGGGATATGCCTCAGCGACCTTGTACTTGAAAAGCGCGAGGTCTTCAGTTCAACTCCTGGTATCACCAAAAAAAAAAGTTAAATTGGTGGAAATTTTTCATTGTCTTTACAATGCTGAGAATTAATTGAAAGTAATTAATCTCTTCTTAAAATGAAGTTAGCGTCTGGGTCATGCCCAAAGAAAGGCAGCTCATAAGTAAGGGGAAATGTGTTAAGTGTTCTAAAAACCTCCGTGGCATTTCGCTAGCTTCTGAAACTGTGTAGGTCATTTTTCGTTGCTTTCTTTTAATAGTAGAAAAACAAAGCCAGCCATCTATGCTGGATCCACAGCTTAGTCTCCTGCAGCAAGCTTAGCTCTAAGCCTAGCACAGGGGCAGTGCTCGAAAGATTATCAAGTAACTAGTGTAAGAAAAATGGAAAGCTCAGCTTTTATGACAACTTTGAAGAATACATTTGTGGATCCACAGTCAGGTCCTTAAAAAAGCCTCCGTCACTTCCAGCAGAAGCCAGAGAGAGCACAGGGGATGCCAAGTGCAGGACACAGCCCATCCTCTACTTGCTCAGTGTCCGAATGAGTGAGCACCCGAGCCAGTTGACCCAGAAAGAACAGGAGAGGGGACTCTGTCCTGTTTTCACTACTAGGAACTACGTAGTGGGAGTAAAACCTAATTTGGGATACTGGCAGTCTGGGCTTAAACACTTAGCCCAGATGTTTCTGCATGTTCATGTACAACTTTTTCCACCCACACTTCTGAATGTTGCCTAGAATGCAAAAGTGTTTTCTTGAAAAATATTTACATTAAATTAAGATTTCCTAGAGGGAAACAGTTTGGAGGCAGAGTTTCAGTAATTCCCGGTAGTTATTTTGCAAGTGTGCCTGGAAGCCAACACTCCACAGATAAGCAGTCTGTTGTGACAAGAGGTCATGTTGCAGGTTACATCCAGCTCAGGAACACAGAAGTCAGGGTTGAAATCACACTTATATGGGCCAGAATAAATCTTGCCTATATTTGAATGTCAAGGATATGTGAGAAGGCCTCCTCCAAACATCTGCTACCATCTAAGATTTTATAAATTACAAGGACTAAAGAAAGGTTTTGTTTGTTCGGGTTTTTCTGTTTGTTTGTTTGTTTGTTTGTTTATTACTGGGAATCAAACTCAGGACCTTGCACTTACCAGGCAGGCACTTGTGCTACTAAGCTTTATCCCCAGCCCCCTGAGAGAGTCACAAACAACCTTTAAAAAGAGGTTGCTTGCATGGAAAGACAAAGGTTGGTAAGACAAAAGGCACATATTGTATTTCTAATTTTTTATCACTAAATAGCTATAAGCTGCTTCTAATGGCAAATATAAACCTAAGACCTTAAGATGTTTATGTCCCAATTATGTAGTCTTTTGAAACAATCCTGGTGAATAAGACACTAATAATGTTAGTATATTAATTCAACTTGCTATACTGAGTAATCTAGACACACATTTTTGGCTGTTAGGGAATTTAATAGAGTTAAATAATAATGAATTCTGACAAAATGTTAGGAGGACAGGTATCTCCTCAACAAGGGCATTAACCCCAGCCTAGGGGCTAAAACAGCCCTGGCTCAGAGAGTATAAATTAAAATACTACATGTGATTATGTCAAATTAGCACTGTTAAACATAAACAATGTTGAATATTCCAGCACATATACTTGCTGTAATGTATCCCCCTTAGTATATCCAAGTCCTGTGACAATTTTAATAGGTCTAGCATGATCTGTTAGTGGTGTTTTAAATGCTCATCTGTTTTTCTTTTGAACATTTTCTATGATAAACTCATGACCACCATCACCATTGCCGCTGATCTGAGCTGAGAGATTTGGAAAGTTTCCACAATTCCACCAAGAAGAGTTTGAGTTCCTTGATTGATGAATGCTTTCTAGTCGAGATAAAAGCCAAAGTGGAAATCTGTCTTTCATGTAGACCTTGAGCACCCAAAGATTAGAGACCTGAAGGGTGTCATATTTCTGTGCTTTCTCGTTTTCAGAGTAACCAATTGTTAAATTTCATGTTCAGAGTCTTGACTGTTGTTATTCTTTTATTATTTTGTTTTGACACTTTTTTCATAAAAATACTAACAGTATAAGTGGAGCATCCCCAATCCAGAACTCTGAAATCTGAAATGTTCCAGAATCTGAAACTCATTGAATGTTGACATACACCACAGGTAGAAAATTCCAGACCTGACCTCCCAGGAGGATCAAAGCCACAACACAGAAACATACACAGTTTATTCAGCATCTCTTAAAGGAAGCCTTTCGCACTCCTTCACCTACCATAAACAAAATTCTTTCATGCACACAGTTATTAAAAATATCGCATTAAAAAAGAGAGTCCTAAGGCAGAAAACTGGCTAGAGTGAGGGTGTCACACATGAAAGCCAACGTGGGTGCCTCAGGTACTGCAGACCAGGAGAACTCACTGGGCCTGTGGTCCATTCATCCAGCACCTGTGTGGACCATGCTGGCTTCACTTGGCACTAGAGGACAGCAAAGGCCTCACCTGGGTGAAAACAATGCTCTGTTTCCATGGAATGGAATAAACAGTAATAACTAGGCAGAAAAAGTACAAGGGAGTAAGTAGAGAAGAGGCTACTCTATTTTACTTTGCGTGTCTATTCTTTTAATGGAAGGATGAGTAATTTAGTAATTTAAAAACCACATACTCCTGTTGTTAATGGACTCTATATGAACAGAAATGGCAGAAACAATCAGATAATGAACACCGTCCTTTCATTGTGACAGCTGTGTAAGTGGAAAATTATAGCCAGTTGCAAGGAAGCTGTGTTGGATCAGCACGCTGATGGTGTCATGTAGCAAATGACGATTTTGGTGCACAAGTGACTTTCTTAGAAATTACAAGAATTATTTATCTTCAAAGTAATTCATATGATTATTACTCTGCATTTGAGGAAAGCTGTTACGTATGCTTTGTTTGACATTTAAAAATATACACTTCTTGTTTGTAGTATGAAGATTCAGGTTTCCTTCTATAACACCTGCAAGACTGTGTGCTATAGCATTTCAGAAGGATATAAAAGAAACTCTTTCAATAATACAAATACGGTACTACTCTTTCAAAGACTTGCTCAAGCATGAAATTCTATAATGTAAATCTGATGTGAAGTATTTTAGCCACAGAGAATTCCATGGGAAGTGTGATAAGCACTCGGACTGGTTTCCCCTGAAATCCCACGTTATACAAAGCTCCAGGACCGAAGCATAGAAATTATTTGCTTTAAACTGAGGGAAAAGAGAAATTTGAGAATTGTCCTTAGCAGCCAGGGTTTGGGGCATCTTCATCTCTGCTTCATGTCACACAGGAGCCAACTCAGAAATAAAGCCCAGAAATACAGCTTTTAAACTAAGGAACAGGAACAAAGCAGCTATTTTAAAAATCTGATCTGTTAGTAAGAGGTCTTTGGCTTTTGTGCTTTCCTGAAAGACCTTTAGAAGACTAGATTTCCATCAGTTGAAATCGAATGCCACCTAATACTCTGTTTTCTTTTGTTTGTCATCAATTATTTTCCATTGCTTATCAGAATGTGTCGTGTACTGTGTTCTCCATGTAACACAGTGAGAATACATAAGCAGTGCTAATTATTCAATGAAAGCTATTTAAATTAAGGAATAAAGTGATTAGCTGGTGTCCCACTGGCTACCTTTGTTATCAGTTCCCAAGTTTAGAAAATGATATAAACTCTGCATATGTGAGGACATTTTATGTATTACAATAGAATGATGTAATGTGGCATAATGCACAGGCAATTCAGGGAAATAGAGACAGATTTTTTGGTTGTTGTTTTTTGATTGTTTGTTTGTTTATGTATTTGGTATGGGGTCTCACTGCACAGATTATTCTTAGACTCGTAATAATCCTCCTGTCTCAGCCTCCCCAGCACTGGGATTACAGGCATGTGCCACCATTCCTTGATGCAGTGGCCTGCTCAGCATGCCCAGAGGCAGGGCCGGCATAGCATTTGGTTCCAGTGATCAATCCCTGGCCTCTGCACGTGCCTAAGAAGGTGCTTAGTCTACTGAGTTATCTTGCTGACCTGAGGCAGATATGTTTTATTCTCTGAATACTTACTGATACTTGTCTTGGGACAGTAGTTCTAGGGCTGCCCAGGACAGCAATTTCTGTTCTGGATCAAGCAATATGTTCACAGAACAGACGAAGCAATGGCCATCAAATCTGAAATTACTCGATGCCATAATCAAGGATCCTAGGGTGTGTGTATTTAAGTCCTTTATCCCCATTTCCAAATCTTTTCCATCAGTCTATTTCTCATTCTCAGGTATTTAGTTCCTCTACAATTTCTACTTCTTATTCTACTTCTTATTACTACAAATTTGATCCTCTAAACTAGATTTTCAAGAGGAGAGCCATGGGATAGTATCATATGACATCATAGTAATTGAGGAAAAGATATTTGTGCAAGCACAGCCTTCATTAGAACACAAAAGGATTTCTTTCTAACTGCAAGTCCACTGAAATACCTTTATGCCTTACCGTACTCTCCAGTTCCTATGAGAAGTAACAGCACAATTTAGTTTATCAAGAGAAAGCAGAGTCCATAAAAATGATTCTATATAATTAGAAACTAACTTTGTAAATCTTGTTTTGATTTTAATTTATTATTTAATATTAATGTTTTATAGAGAGGAATAGTTTAATTGGATTGTTATAGTAAAAGTAATTTGTTTCTAGTGGTTGACATTTGATTCTAGTGATGTTGCTATTCTTCCTGTCAATTCACTTTTTCAAGTTCAAACCAACACAAGTTAGAATGTGTCAAGAAAAAGCACTTGATGATTTTGGTACAATTGAATGAAATAGATTCCAAAGTATTTAGAAACTCACATAGAAACCATTATTATACCCACTAGCCCAATGACATTTTTAGCAACTTCAATTTCATGAAAGAAGAGGAACATGTGGTACAAAAAATTGTTTTACCAACTGCAAATAAAAATTAGAAATAGAGCTAAAAAACACTGATTGTTAAAGAAAATGTTAAAACCATATCACTGTTTACACACAGCAAACTTACAAGTCTGTACTATTAGCCATAGTCACAGAGCCCTTCTGTGGTGACCAAGTTATAGAAAAAAGAATGGAGAGGCCTTCCAAGGCATTTAGATAAATCCAAAGGCCTGATTAGCAGCTAAAGTGAAAATCCTTATTTAAATTCCAGACAATACATTTGCATGTGGAAATGAAATTCTTCATTAAAATATCTTAATTGTTAGTGTCAAATGTTAGAACTTTACTTATTTTCCCATAAACGTAACATTTGCATAGATATTTCCTGAGTTGATACAAAAATTCTTTTATTTCATGATGTACTCAAGAGTAGAGCTAGTGATAGAGTCTTCCTCACTGAGTCGTTTTTTAAATGAATGTTCACTTTCCTCAGGCTTGTTTCTTTAGCAATTATGGAAGAGACTGCTTTTTCTTTGTGATCTTATTCACTTCATCCCATTGCTTTGTGACTTATTATGAACAACTCAGGAGCCAGAGGAGAAAGCCATGCTAGAAGTGGCCCTGTGATTTATTCTGATGGTTAAACGTATATTTTCATTTGTTGCTCAAAAGGGGCAAGAGGATCTGAATGCCCATGAGAGAAACTTTAAAACCTTCACTCTATATGAAAACTTTGAACTTGTAACTCATAAAAAAGTGTTATGTCTATAGATCCTTCATTAACTAGCAAGGAGAGAATTTAAATTAAAATACAGCATGAAATATTCCTTGTCCTTCAAATAACAGCTTAAATGCAAATCCCATGTGGAAAAGATATGTCAGCAATTTTTCTTTACGTGGATTTAAATAATTTGCTATGCTAAGAATTTCTTTTATTCCATATTTCACACTGATGAAATGAAAATAGGAAAAGCATTGAAAAGTGAGTAGTTGAATATAGGGCGTGGCCCACATGCAGATTTATCTCTGTGCATCACATCTTTATTCTTTGAGTGTCAGGAATCTTCCAGAAAGGTAACACTGATAATGAAATCTCAAGTAAGCCTTTGAGCATTCACCACCAAAATGCCAATACTCAGGAAATTAACTGATTTAATGAGAGGCCTCACATTTATGTCAGTGCACTAGGAGAGTGTGGGAGACAGCAGTGACCGCCCAGTGGTTAGATCCTCTGAGTGGCTATGGTTTCTCAGACCAAATGAATGAGCCAGTGACCCCCTCCCCCCGCCAACCTTGTCTCTGCCTCTGTCCTCATGGCTTCACACCAAGTCAAAAGTTTCTCCCAGAGGAAACAGGCTCACTCTTCCCTCCGAGAGTTCACTGGTTTCTGTAGAAAGATTTCTTAAAACTAGCTGCAACTGCCTGGTCAGGGCTACTGGAGCCCTTGCTGTTTTATTACTTACGCATGCGCCTTCTCTAAATTGGATACCACTGATTATAGCTACCTAAGATAGCTGAATATAAATATAGATAAATACCTTTAAAATAGTTTACTGCCCCAACTCTTCTGAGTTGGGCATAGTCATAGAAATCTAGTTCATGGTCCAAAACCTAGAAGTAGGACACAAGATAGTGAGAGGACTGAAATCATCAATAATCCTCAGAAAGTTATCTGGAATAGTCCTAAAAATTCCAGGACACAGTACTTTTCAGGATGTGGGCCAGGAATAGGAATTGGTTTTTAAACCAGGACTCCACAAATTCCCTTCAGTTGTGGCTGAATTTGATAGAAATTTGGTGACTCTGTTTAAAATATACAAGGCATGATCAAAAATTACAGCAAGTGTTCACATTTTTAAAAGATTGTTACAATAAAAGACATATTCTCATCCACCTCCCTGCCCCCCCAAAATACTCACTGATCCTATTGTTCTTGCCATTTTCTGAAGCAGTTCTGGAAGTTCCCTCTCCTGACCATGTTTAATTGTGCTGTTATGGCTGTCTCAGCACTCTGAATCATTTTAAAATATTTAGCTTTCATGATCGTTTTTGACTTCAGGGAAGAGATAAAAGTCTCCCAGTGCCAGATCTGGCGAGTGAAGCAAAGGAGAAGACCCCGTAAGGTTTTGACAAGCTTGCATTTCTGTGGGACAGCAGTCCACAGCAGTGTCCACCATATTTTGATCATACTCACAATGACACCAGAAAGGATTTCCAGAACTGGAAATTTTACACATTTCAGAAAGTTGCAGGAACAGTTAGCTAAGTGTGTTTGAATGAGCGGGGACTATATATTTTGAGGGGTGTTCATGGCAATGTGTCTTTTTATTATAATACATTTTTTAGAATGTACACATGTACCACATATTTTGGTCACTCCCAGTACCTAACATTACATTTTATTGCCTAAACTGCCCAAGTTTGTCCCTGGATGTTTCAAATTGTCAGACTACTCACTTGTAAACATGGTACTCACATTTATATATTCATAATATCCAAACTATGAAGGTTGTAAGAAACTATTCCTGCATTCCTGTGACTCTGTACCTCACTCGGAGAGCTTTAGGCCAATAACACTCATGCCTAATATTCATAAGACGCTGATTCTATAACAGGCTAGTCCTTACAGAACCCAGTAAGTAGCCAATAGGCTGAGCCTCCATTATGCAGATGGGCAAACTGAGCCCAGAGAGGTGCCCCATCCATGACAATATAACTGTAAGTTTCAGGGTCAGGCTGGCTTGCGTATTAGTCAGCTTCCCTGTTATAGGGAACAAAAACCTGGTATACGTAACTTAAAAGAGGAGATTCAATTTGGCTCATAGTGTCGGGGGGTTCAGTCTGTGATCTAAAGGCTCCAAGGCAGAAGCATCATGGTCCAAGGGCATGGCTGAGCAAAAAGTCCCCTCTTCATGGTGGCCAAGAAGCAGAGCTTAGGCAAGAACATCAGCAACAGATGTAACTTCCGAGGGTGTGGCCACGGCGAGTGCCTCCTCTGCATGGGCCCCGCTCCTGATGACACATTTATCTCCAAACATCAGTGGATGAAAGAAGTGATGAGTACAGGGCCTTGTGATCTACTCCTCCTTCCAGGAGTGTAATAATCCAGTCCAACTGGCAAGGATGCCTGCCCATCACAGTTTCAGAGCCTGGGTTCTTCACCACTGCACTAATTTTTACTTGGTGTTTAGGAAGAAACTTGTAGTCTCTGGCTACATGAGGGTATATTGCAGTGAGGAAGGAGTTGGTGCTCCTGCATTATTCAATAGGATTTTCTGGAGAATGGAAATGTTCTACGTCTTTGTTCTTCAGTGTAGCAGCTACTGCCACATTGGATCTTGGGTATTTGAAGTAAGTTTAGAAAGATTACTCAGCTGTCTTTTTTATTTATTTAAATTTTAACTAATGTAAATTTAATAACTGCTAGTTCTTGATCACTTAAAATGGGTAGGTAGTATACCTGGCAAACCAAATTTGTTATTTTTTTTTATTATTTTTCCTAATTTTATTTAAACTCTAGTGAACAAATAAAATCAGACAAGTTTAAGGTGTATAATGTAATGATTTGGTATGCACATACATTATAAATGATTAGGACAATTGTTTTTAATTAAGTTTTCAATCACTATTTTATAGGTACACTATCAGATTGCATAGATTTAGTTAATTAAAATTCTGATAGTTTTCAGGCCACGGCTCAGCATCAGAATATATCTGATTCTCTCCAAAACACACTTTGCATGCGTGTGTGTGTGCGCATTTGTGTGTGCATTTGTGTGTGTGTGTGTGTCCATGTGGTCAGTGTGCGTTTGTGATGGCCTAGGCACATTCTTGGTGAACATGAAAGAACTGATCCTGAGGCCTGAGAAAGCATACATTTTCAAAGAGGTAAAATGTGTTCTTTCACAGCAGAGTTTGAGTTTGATTAGGTGGCAAAGGAGTGGTTGAGAGTTCTAGCCCTTGGGCCACTGTGTGAGCTTGAATCCTGACTCCCCCATTTATGACTTATGTGATTCAGACACCAAAGGTTAACATTCAGAAATGTCCTCCTTCTCATCAACAGGTGGAGACAGTAAGTAGCTACCTCTCCACATTGTGAGGATTACACTAGATAGCATGTGTGAATCACCAAGGGATGAAGCCCGCCTTCAGAGGTGGCACCAAGGGCAGAAGCAGTATGGGTCCTGCTCAGGTGAATAACTTCTGAAGGTCAGAATAGGAAACCAGCAGGGTGTTTGAGCAGATACAAAAACAGCAGGGCCCAAAACATTTAAATCTAAGAGACAGCAACCAAAACAAATGGGAAACCAATGGAGAAGAAGCAAAGGACAAGCAACTGGAAAGAACTGAGGGGGTGCAATGAAAGTGATGCTGTTCCTCAGGCAGGAGGCTTCTTGTCTCTGTTTCTGGATTTGCCTTATTCCTGGGAGACAGGACTAATCCGAGCTGAGACAGCCATGCCTCTGCTCGGGTGAATAAGTGCTTGGCAACACTGGAGTGGGAGCAGAGGGGAGGTGGCTAAGAAAGCTGCAGTCTGCTCAGCAGTGATGAGAAACTAGCTGGACTGACCAGGCTCCCTTGCTGGTGTATCGTGGGAGGTAAGATCAGTAAGGACTGGCCTTGTGGGCGTGGGCATTAAAAGTCATACCAAAGATCTGATGCTTTTTCTTGTTGTAGGCAGCGACAAGCCACAGGGCTCTTTAGCCCAGGGAGTGACAGAATCTAAGTCTTAATCTGGCAGCTAAGCAAAGTATGGATTCAGATGAATGAGACTAGTGGCAGTGAGATCAGATAGGTCAGCGAAATGTGGTTCAAAAGAAGACAAGAAGACAGCAACCATGGTCGTGTTGCAGGTGAAATTTATAGGACTGCATGTTAGAGAGAGTCAACCAGGCATAGAGGAAAAGAAGGAGTAGACAGGGGTAAGCACCCAGGAGAAAGGCAGGGCTGTCAGTAAATAGAGGAGCTGGTTTGGGAATCATAAAAATAGATTTCCTTAATTGTTCAGGGCTTGTCATATTTAAGAAGCAGTACATGTGAATGCCCAATGGATGATGAAAGTATTAGCATGCTATATTCCTGGAATGTGAAACAGGAGGACACAAACCACTAAGCGGTCTCCATCGCCCAAAGAATTATGAGGCCCACTCCCCCACTCTACTCTGGCAATTGTGCCCAGAGTTCCCTCTCCTGTGCTGACACAGGTGCCTGCCTCTTCCCCTCCTGGGAAATCATGTTGTTGTCACCCCCAGATATTAAGCACTCAACAGCCTGAACATCAGTGTGTGCTCTCAGAGAGAGAATTTTCTCACACTCCCATACTCCTGCCCTAGAGTTCTGACTATCACACTGAGGCATTAAACACAGATACTACTATAAAACAAGAGAAAGAAAGAAGTTCCTGTAACCCAGCCTGGACAATGTATTTAAAGTATACCTTGAGTTGTTGTAGCCTTTTTATTCTTTTAGCCAATGAGTTTGGTTGTTAGTCTGAATGTACAATAACTAGCTTTATGAAAATTTACATGATAAATGAAGCTGATGGCAGCAAAGTGTGGGGGTATAGGAGGGAAAAATGAGGTGTGTTCTGTGCATGTACTACTTCCCAGAAGGAATATGATCATTCTGTGATGAAGCACGTACAAATAAATATTTTAAAAATTGAGGCATGGAATTTGCTTATTTTACAAAAAAATAAATAAAAATCCTCCCAGGGCATTTATCCCTTCACTGGCAAGAAAGTATGTACCAGAAAATAGCCCCTCGCTTCACAGCGTGCCCTGGGGCACAACTGTCCCCAAAGAAAACTAGACAAGTAAAGATCAATGGCATCTATTCATTGGTTTCTGGATGTCGAGTCCTCCAAGGAATAACAAACATACGTGATGTAACTTTTGCAATGTGCTGTTTGAAGGAGCAGTGAGTTTTTTCAAATTTCATTTTTGCCAAGTTACTGATTTAAGAATGCCCTAGAGTATAAATTATTTCTCCAAACCTCTGTAGTGACTTTTGTCAAATGCATTCTGCTTAGCCCATTAAAGGTGAAAACCATGAAATATTATTTGATTTGTAACCCTAGAAAAAGCCCTAAAACCACCTGTCCCTCTTTGGAAAGCTGCCAGGACAAAGTGAGAGGAAAGGTCAGGGCTGAGAACAATAGTAAGAGCACAATAATAAGAGTAGAATGGGGCTCAGATCTCAGGGCGAGCCTAGGGGCTGCATTCTGTCTTTTAGTCTTTTCAGGAGGATTTGTGTTTATTTTTCTCAAACTACATGAGCATTTGGATATTGAGATCAGTATTTCAAATCATTTAATAGTGGTTGCGCAATATTAAAACTATGATAACAAATTGTCTTATGTAATTATATATTATAATTCCTTCGACTTCAACTTGTAGTTTAGTTTCAGGATTATTTAATGCTCACATGGAAGTTGCAAATGTTAAAATCCTATTTTTTGCTTGCCTCTAGATTTTCAAAAATCCCCTTATTTCTGCTCCACCAAACACAAATTCCCATCTATTTTAGTCAGTGACCACTGACCCTCAAATTGCTGTTCATGATAAATGTATTAAATCAATGTTTCCAAACTTACATTTTTAGAAATATAGGCATAATAGTTAGGAAATGCAAAATGATAAAGTACACTCCATTCACCTAATTGACAACAACATGAAAGTCAAATTGAAATCTGAAACTTCTTTTTTTTAAGATTAATTTTATTGAGAAACAAATACCAATGAGACAGTTTCAAAACTGAATAGTAGGACAGTTTTGATAATTAATACATTGCATATTGTTGTCTTCGTAGTGGTTATTCATAGTACAAGATGCAAACATGATATCCTGTCCAAACACCATTAGTACAAATCTTTCTTAATCTAGCAGAGAACATCTTCGTTTTCAGAAGCTTATGCAGCAGCTTGGAAAATTCCCCTGCTCCCTGGGGGCTTCACCTTACAGGGCAGGCTCAGGAACCTGTACTATTTGAGAGTTCCAGGACACCCATATCCATCTACTGCCCCCAGCAAGCACTGGGGCCTTAGTTGTAGATGCTGACTTGATTTCATTAGATAACTGTTATCTGCTAGGTAAATATGACAGATTTTTATTTTATAGTTTAAGGAATAAGTCTTAATTACTATGTCATTTTTGCTTAGTGTGTTTCTCTGTTTCACTTAGAAATCTGAACTTTCTCTTGAACATACACAATTATTTTTAATGATCATTTTAAAAGACTTTTAACTTTTAACCAAGCGCTTATCTGAATGAATAAAATTCTAAATTAAAAGATTCTTACCAGAGGTTTAATATATACACATTAAAGCTTGTTTTATGGGCTTTATATATCAGGGAATAAGATAGAGAAGTACCTTTACAAGTGGGTGTTCTGTACGCTTGATCTGGCTGAAATCAAATTATGTTTTAACATTTACTTTGAAATAATTTTCAAATTATATAATAGCTTCAAGAATTGTCCAGAGTTCACATATACCTATCTCGCACCTTATCCTAAGTATAATATCATACATACATAATCACAATAAGGAAAACTAGAAAATTAACATTGGGTTTATGTCAGCATCGTAGGAGGCAGTGAGTTTGTTACAAAAGCAAATTTAGGGCTGGAGGGACAGCTCAGCAGTTTAAGTGCCTGCCTGGTAAACACCCTAACACCTCCTGCCATGCCAGCACCGCACCACGCCAGCCAGCAGAACTGGGCATGGTGGCACCTACCTGCAATCCCAGTGCTGGGGAGGCTGAGACAAGAGGATAACTACAAGTTTGAGTTGTGTAGTGAGACCCTGTTTCCAAAGGGGGGAAAAAAGCCAATTCAGCCCCTCTGGCCTCCTCCCGCTGCATCTATGATGCATTCTGCCATGATATGACGCAGCCCAAAGGCCCTCACCAGAGGCAGCCCTCGAGCTTGGCTTCCAGCCTCCAGGTCCCAGGGCCCCAGCTTCTACCTTTCATATGATGCCGCTTCAGAAATCAAAGTAAAGCAGAGAGACCTGTGAGAGCTACACTGAGACCGGTTCCTCACCAGCGTTTCCCTCTGCTGCTCGCACCCGGGAGAGAGACTTGCCCGTGGCAGCTAATACCATCATGTTTCCGTAATGATGGCTTTATACTTCCCTCTCTTTGTCTACATAGGTTAACTGGAATCCTTGCTCCTCCACTGAATCTTCTCCTTCCCAATTACGTATTTATTTCCTTAATTATGTCACCGTGAACTCATGAATATTTTATTCTGAGGGTACAGTCCAATAATATCATCATTGTGCTGCTGGCCACAAGGTTCCATCGGTGCCCTGGGGGGCTCGCTGCAGCCAGGTCCACTTCATGCCAGGGGCCTCTTACTTTCTGGGGCACATTCTCATTTCTGCCACCACACGCTCTTCCATGATCTTCCTGTCATTTTTCTACTCCAGTTCTGGAATTTACTTCCACAGAGCTCCAGTTTCACTTACTGGAGAACAACATAGAAACCATATGGGCTCGCTGCTCCTGGACTGTCAGTGTTATCAGAGTCTCTATGCAAACAGAGCTTGGAAATGTGTGTACGTATGTCACTCCACAAGCACGTCCATCAGTTCACTCACAAAGGTCACTCTAGTCTTCTTTCTTTTCTCATCTGCAGTATGTTTTTCTAACAATGACTGACCCTCATGATTTATAATATATTAACACATTTCCTCAGTGATATGAAATTTATATTCATACATGTAAATGAGAGTTGTTAGGACATTTTCCTTCCAAAAACATACTTTCTAGCTAGAGTATAGTGGGGGAGTACAGGTTGTTTTGCCTTTAATGTTGCATATCCAGTCAAAATATAGCATGTTGAAGTCACTAAAGAAGTTCTTTTCCTTCCCATCTTCTTCAATTCCTTCTTCTTTATTGGTAATTGAAGTAGATTTACATTTGCTGTACATATTTCATTGTTCTCCTATTGTCTACCTTAACTCTTTATTTTTTCTTTGTTTCTTTCTTTTAGAGACATATGTGAACTATTACTATAGCTCTAACAGTGAAAACTATAAAAATTGTATTCTTACATATTTTTATAAATTATATTTTAAAATTATACTTTTTACAAGTATCATTCTCTCCTTACCCAAACTAACTCACACAACCCCTTATTCTTTCTCCCCTTTTACGAGCCACCACCTGCAGATTAATTGGTCTCTTTAGTTTCTGGTTTATCTTTTCTATGTTTTTGTACAAATGAGCAAAGAAATGTGAACTTTCTTATATTCACTTTTTGAACAGTGAGAATAGCGTAGCACCCCTGTTCTACCACCATTTGCTGTTTTCACCTAAATGTGAAGATCAGTAAGAGAGATCTTCCTCACAGCTGTGTAATGCTCCTTTGTTGGAACTAAGTGATCAATATTGTTTTTATCACAAATAATGTGACAGCGATTAGCTTAATAAATACTTTGTATTGTTAGGGTGTATTTTAGAGTAATTTTCTACAAGTGAATTGCTGCATCAAAAGCTAAGTGCGTGGATGATGTTGTTAGATAGTAACATCTTTTCTCCAGGTTTACAACAACCTGCTTTCTCACCAGCCACGTGCAAACATGTCTATTTTCCCCAGATTTCTACAACAGAAGTTATTATCAGGGTTTCTAATTTTTTCTAGTCTGATAAATGACAAATGGTGGAAATTTTTTAATTTAATTCTTCTCATAGTCATTTTAACCACTGTCCCCTGGGTCTTGGAATTGAACCAGGACTTATATATTAAATTACATGCTGAGGTCTTTTGAAAAATTTTTGGCAATGAATCTTGATGAATCTTGAGATGTCTGTAAGTTGTCCAAGCTGGGCTTGAACTTCTGATCCTTCTGCCTCAGCCTTGCAGAATATTGGGATTATAGGCACATATGACCAGGGTCAGCTAATCATTTTGCTAGTATTAACTAAATTGCTGAGAGCTTTTCTCTTCCCACTTATCTTTAGTATATTTATAAGGATATTTTTCATCTAAGTTATTCTAAAATAACTCAGACAGCTTCCTAATACTAAGTGTATGAGTGAGATACACATTAAATTATGAATAGCCTGTTGTGGCAGCAGATAAGAACAGGTAGGCCTGTCATTAAATGGTGTTTTTGAGTGTTAGGAAACAGTGCCATTGTTTTCTAATCGCTCGTGTTGTATCCAGATTCATCACAAATATTTTCCTATCATAGGATTCTGTGAAATAAGTCTGAGCATATGAAGAGGACTGTAATTACAGCAATTATGGCAAAGTAATTTACTGATTGTATAAATTGAGCAGATTTCAAATAGAGTAGATAGGCCATAAAAAGCAAGCAGGATACCAAAAATAAATATTTGGGGAATAGGAAATTGCTTATTAAATGCACATACCAAATATAAATGTTTTGCTAACGTTTATATAATTTAGCTCCTTAGAACCTAAAGACATAATTTCTTTTTGATTTAAAAAAATTAGATAGATGCCAAAATGACCAAGTGTTTGTGGACAGCATTTCTCCTCTGGCCCATCTGGTAGTATAAAACACTAACCTGAAAACCTGTGCTTTGTTATAACTGAGTTACCATAAATCAGGACAATGTAGCCTGTGGAATTTAGAAATAATAAATAGGTAGCTAAATTTACAAGTCAATGCTACCTAAATTTAGTAATAGGTAGAGCCCATTAGGGAATGAGCCTATACAGTGAGAATATTTAAAATAAGTAGAGAACTAGAATGGAGAAGACACAGAGCTTGCTTTTAGATAAACTTAAAATGTGACCCAAATTTGATCACATAGTTGTATAGAAATCGGCAGCTTCAAATGACAATATACTATCTAGGAAAACAGCCCTACCTGCACATAGTCTATCTGCCACAACCACTCCTACATCTCCTCCTCCAGCAAAACTTCCTGTAAGCCCTATTTCAGGAAATAATGCCAGTGGCTTTAAGGATAGTAACAACAATACACTTTTTCACACAGTATTTTATTTAACCACCAAAACAATCCAAGCACAGGTGCATTTATTGTTCCCACTTACAGAGGAGGAGAGTGAGTCAGAGAGGTCGAGATCGTATTTTCAGTGGGGGCAAGACAAGGACACACTGCAGGTTGGTCGGACAAAAAGAATGTTTTCACCAGTAGCCTGCATTTCCAGCAGCTCTGCCCTCCACGCAGAGGGCTGCCAAAGGGAATGGATCCACCCTGAGTCACAGTCCTAGACAAACTGATCCTCAACTCCGACTAATAGCAATAAGCAGGAAGTCACTTTTTATCGGCTCTTGATCAAAAATAAACTTTTACAGCATGTTACACACAGCTGTTCATTCTTCCCATTCGATTCTAAGATGTTTTTCAATTACAGGACCCGGGCTCGAGTCACATTTTTTGAATGTTAGAAGTAGAATTGCTTTTACAAAACTATGCTCTGGAGTGTTACTGGATTCTTTGGTGGAAAGGTCTTATAGGATTCATCTGGGTGAACTCCCTACTGGGCTTGTACAAACTCGTCCAGTGTTTCAATGCACAATGCAAGATGCCTTTTAAAGGATTTAGGGAAGAGTTAGGAAAAATCTAGTTCTCAGGCAACTGACTTGCCTTAATCTGTTGGGAAATACATTTAATCTTAAATAATCCTTCATCCTTCCATGCTTTAAACCGTGTAACAGTCAACACAGAGCACCTCCATTTTTTTATAACATGAAATTTGTATTTTTCTATCTTATTCCTGGAGTCATCTCATTTTCTACTTCTCTCTCTCTCTCTCTCTCTCTCTCTCTCTCTCTCTCTCTCTCTCTCTCTCTCTGTGTATCAGGGATCTAACTCAAAACCTTGTCCTTTCCAGGCTCGTGCTGCTGAGCTATATCCCCAGGCCTGATCATTTTCTACTTTTCTGTATTTGTCTTTTGCTATATTCTTTTGCGGACTTTCTGTTTAGTATGTAAGTCCAGTTTTCAGTGCACTTTCACTGAAGCGGACCTGCTCTCCTGCCTTTGGGCAGGTTGCTGAAGATATCACAATCTTGCTCCATTAGTTAATGAAGTAGCTACCTCTCTTAGTTGTCATGCCTGGCAAGGTGTGTAAAGTGACAATTTTGCAGGAAGTAGTAGCTATGGTTAGCCACCACTGAGAAGTCTGAATACTGTAATTCATAAAAACAAAAATAACATAAATTCTGCAGTGGTTTTTATGGATCTTGACTATAATACCATTATGGAGGGTCCAGGGAGATGGCTCAGTGGAATAAGTGCTTCCCTGGCAAGTGCAAGGGCCTGAGTTCAATCCCTGGTTTTACAAAAAAAAAAAAAAAAAAAAAAAAAAACCTGATTGTAATATTATGATTGAAAAAAATCTAATTAAGACCCGAAGAGCGAGTTTCTCTATTTCTGAGCACTTAATAGGTTCGCCTTACTTTGATGGTAGACATTTTTTTTCAGGTATGAAATGTCTTTATTTGAAAGAATTAAAGAAATTAAGTAGATGTTCTGGTACACTTTATAGAAAAGGTTATGGAAGCCCCAACATGCTTGCGCTGCCTTGGTGACATTAGTTCTCATTGTCACCGTCCCCCAGGGTATGCTTATCAAAGAGGTACTCAGTCATGCCTGGCTCGGGGGCTCCCATCTTGCGCAGGTTGGTTGGTGGTCAACCAGCTCTTTGATGGCCTTCACCTGCTCATCCAGGTAGTGCGTCTCGGTGAAGTCACACAGATGAGGGTCATTCTTATCAATGACCAGCTTGGGCAGCTCCCGGAGGGACTGATTCACACTCTTCCCAAGCGCAGCACGCACTCCATCGAGTTCAGCCCATTCTCCCAGTCATCACGGTCTGGTTTCTTGATATCCTGAAGGAAGATCCCGCCACCGCGCTGGTTCTGCATCTTCACCAATTTCTCCGCGTGTTCTCTCTCCTTGTGAGATTGCTGAAGAAAGTATTTGGCGAAGTTCTTCAAAGCCACGTCATTGCGCCCAGAGTAGTAAGACATGGACAGGTAGACGTAGGAGGCGTAGAGCTCCAGGTCGATCTGGCGGTTGATAGCGGCCTCGGGGTCCTGGCGCTAGTTCTGGTGCACCCGCAAGGGCGGGCGAGGCTGGGCTGCAGGAGCGGAGCAGGCAGCGGCGAGGGCCGGCAAGGGCCGGGCTCCGTTCAAGCACTGCTGAAGCAGGAGGCTGCGGCGACACTCAGCAGAGAACCAGCAGAAATTGTTTTAATGGATGAATATTTTTGAATAATGTCGAAGACCAGTAAGATAAAGAAACTGAAGGAATAACTAGAATCCACAAATTTACATATAACATGTGAACAATTAAATATTCCTAAAATACTTAGGTGCATTTTTTTTCTCACTGTGCTGAGATGCAGGTGAACAGAGTGGTGCTGAGCTTTTATTCAAAGCTGGCTTGCTGAATACACTACATCAAAAATAAGCTCATAACCATGCAACTGTCCGAAAGACCCTTTTTCTTGCTTTTTGATATCCTAGTGTTTTCCTTTCCAGGAAGGAACAAGAAATTGCTTAATTACTTGCACTCTGTGATCATTTACTACAAAAGCCAACAAGGAAAAAGAAGAAAAAAGTATGTAAAAATATGAAAGATCTTAGTAACCCAGCTATAACAAGCAATACACAATGGCTTTAGTAATAATGTGGGTTGAGATATTGCCACTTAAATTTGCAAATGTGGCTGGGCATGTGCCAGTGTAGTAACTACAAACACTCATTATATTATGTAAAACTGTTTTGCAAGAGGTAAGTGATCTTTGCCAAGCAGATTGGATCGATATGACTTGAAGGGTTTTTTTAAATTAGCATACCAGATAACAGTAAAACATCGAGGCTGCATATTTATCTAACATACTGTTTACCAACATTTCTTTATTTAATTCTCAGCAACTCCAAAACTAGCCAACATTGTGAGTTCAAGTGTTTGCCTAAATCACACAGCATCTGACTCTCAATCTGCAATTGGCTGCCAAGTTCCAAATTTTAAAACTTCGCAAAATAAACATGTAGTTCACAGATTTATTTCAAATATGAAAGGAAATCACACTTTTCAAAACTAGTTTAATTTTTCTCCTCAAGAAAAAGCACTTCTTAAAAAATTTTAACATATGATAAAAATATTTTCATGCCTGGTGTGGTGGCACATGCCTGCAATCCCAGTACTTGTGAGGCTGAGGCAGGAGGAGCACTATGATTTTGTGGCTAGTCTCAACTACAGTGAATTCAAGGCCATCCTGAACTGCACAGGAAAAACCAATCTCTCTGTCTCTGTCTCTGTCTCTGTCTCTCTCTCTCTCTCTCTCTCTCTATATATATATATATATATATATATTCATAATATCATTATGCTGTATTATAATATATAATATACACATTATAGAAGAAATGATAAATGTTCATTTGGTTAGCATCGCTGTAGGAAGAGAAAGATATGAGAGCTGCATGTAGCAAATATCAATGAAAGAGAAAGGAAGAGTTGTGGAGCCCTTTTGTAACTTTAGGCCCCAAAATATAGGAAAGGTCTGTGGCAAGAAAAACATAAGTGTTAAGTATAAGAATGAGGAATTACACATATATTTTGTAGTCTCAGGAAGAATCACAAGGATGAAATGGTAATGTCAAAAATAGCAGTTTGATTAAGAAGTGGCATTGATTTTCCCATAATACTGCAGGCACAGAAATTAGAAACCAGGACAAATGAAATTAGTGTTGGGTGACATAGGAAAAGCGTGAGTTGCAAAAAAAAAAGCAAAAATCAATTTAGGATGGACATCAATGGTCAATAGCTTTCTCTTTGAGGGATATTCAACCATCAGCTTTATTTTTAAACAGAATAACAAAAACCAATAAAAACAATACAGAATTTCAAAACAAGATGATGGAAAATTAACAATGGTTATTTTTATTGCATATTGTTATCTTCAGTGTAGCTGCTGAGGTTACCAGGTGGAGGCACGCAAAACTGATCGAACAACATAAGCACTAACTGTTCCTTTTAGTGAACGAATAGAAATCGATAGTTCAATTATCTTAGATATATATAATCTTCTCCTTCCTTCTTTTCTCCTTTTCCTTATCCCAGTTGTTCTCTTCTTCTGAGCAGTTTCTTTCCCTTTCACTGTATCTATTGTACCTTTTGGATCTTACTGACTCAGTTTCCTACACTAGGGAGACAACAGCATGTTTGCACATGTGGGTCTGATTTATTTCACTTATAAGTATGGTCTCTAGTTGCATCCATTTACCTTTGAAAATCTCAAGTTTATCTTTCTTTATAGCTGAGTAGTACTCACCAATCAGTTTTTGAGGAACTCATTAACTAACCAAATCCTCATTAGCCATTTCCTTTAAGCATGGGCAGTGGGATAAAATAAAAAAAAAAAAAAGGAAAAAAAAATCTCACCATCAAGAACCCAGAGCTCCATAGGATGCTAGGTAAAAAACGCAGTTTGTTCTGGCACTAGGCAGAGGCCTGAGTCCGCAGCACACGTTGAAGGTGGGTGAGTCAGAGAGGGAGGGGAACGTAGATGACAGCATGCAGATCTGACTTCTCACTTGACCTCTGCTACTTTCATTCTAGCCTTTTCTGACCCTGGATCTGTGGCAGTTAGAATGTTCTAGAATGGCACAGATTCTTGCGCTCTGTCAGGCTACTTTTGGGAGCTATTTCCCCAGTGTCTTTGTCCTCTCTGATCCTGTCTGGCCAGTATGTCTGAAGAAGGGCATCATGATCACTGTGGCCTTATGACCTCCCTTACCCTGACAGAAGGTGCTACCTATCACAGACTAGTTGCTAATTATGAACAATAGTCAGCTGATGGAAGACTGGCTTGGATGGGTTGAAGACATCCCACATACTAAGGTAATAACATGCTACATGTTTGTCTAACTTACCTGCACTCTGACTGAGAAAATGAGATATGTAATCAAAAGCCATCAGTTCTCTTCCAGCTGTTTAATATTCATTGTCCCTTTCCACCCCCCAAACCCTGCAGGCTTATTATTGCATCAGAAGTGGCCCCAGTTTCCTCCTCTACCTTCAGTGTTCACATAGTGGCTTCCCTTGGGCTCGTGACATTTTCACTGAACACCGTACCTCAGTAAGGCTTTCTCCTGTTACTTGCTTTAACATTTTACCCACCCTTCCCTTAGTCACTTCTATTCTGTTAATTTCTGTTGGGATATTTTTAGTCCATATCACCAACTGGCAATTTTGTTTTCATCTATCCCCAGCTACATCCTCAGGAATAATTCCTAATGCAGAGAGAATAATAAATAGACATTTAAAATAAGTTAATGAGTAAAAGATAATGTTACCTTTACTTCTCTATACTGTGGATTTAATAATATGTCCTTCCTATCTTAAAAATTATTGTGAAAATTAATGGAGATTATTAGGTGTTTTTTGACAAGTTTGTAGCATTTCCCACCATATCTTCAGTGCAGTCATCACCAGCGCCATCATCAGTGCTAGATGCCGTTCTGCATCATTATCATATTTTTCATCCAGTGGACATCCTAGGACTTCTATCTCTAAACTTTTGGAGACAGGGATAGGTTTGGTGGAAAACAATTTTTCCGCAGACTAGGAGTGGGGATAGCTTTACGTTGCATTACATTTTTGTTCACTTTATTTCTACTATTATACAGTATGTAATGGAATAATTATGCAACTCACCATAATTCAGAGCCAGATGTAGCCCTGATCTTGTTTTCCTGCAAGTAAATGGTTCCATCTAGGAATAACGGGGGACAGTGACATTGGAAGTATTTTGCTTATGACCAGTTTGCTCCATAACCTCACTTTGGTTGCTGTCATTACAGAAAACACTGCTCCACAAAAACAGTCCTTTGGAAATAGAAACAAGATTTCAGTGCTGCTGTGGTGACCCCAGATTATTCCCACTTTTGGCTTTCACCCAGGACCTGTGGAGATCTGACATTGTCTCAACATATTGTTAAGGCCAGAGTGATTTGCATTCTCAAGCAGGTGATCCTCTGCTAGCACAAAGTCGACTAACCTGCTATTCACAAATGAGTAGCAGGTATTTTTTCTCTATTTTATTTTAGTTTAGGGGGCCTTTTGTATTTGGGAAGTAATGCTCAAACTCTTCTGAAAGCTAAGATAGGTAGCCAGGCAGAAGCTCAGAGAAAGAAGGCCACTTCAGTTTCTGGAAAGTTTGAAACATATCAGGGATCACAATATCCACTCATCATGCCTATAGTCATAGATGGCTTTGAATGCAGCCACTCTACCTCAAAACATAGACTCACTGTTGTTCCTTCCCAGAGTGACAGACTGAGTTCTGTGAGCAGGTGAAATATGTTGAATGAGTAAGCAAGTTTACAGTCCATTCGGTGTCATTGAAGGTGCTGCAGTGACCACTCTTCTCATAAAAGCAATCTCTCGAGCAGCTCTTACAAGTCAATAATTCTTTGTAGTGACTGACCTTTATAAAGCTATCCCCTTCTGTATGTAAGAGAAGATGTGCATCCTGCATCCATCTTTTCACAGAGCTGTGCAAACAGACATGAGTTAAAGCCATATACTTTTTTTTTTTTTTTTTTTTTTTTTCGGAACCAGGGATTGAACTCAGGCCCTTGCGCTTGCCAGGGAAGCGCTTATTCCACTGAGCCATCTCCCCGACCCCAAAGGCATGTACTTTAATGTGGTTGACAATTTTAATAAAATCCTGAAAACACTGAGTTCAGTTGACATTTTTGGCTAGCCAACATTTATCTATGGATGACAGTCGGCTCAGACTCCCATCCAGAAGCTACCTTTTGACCCAACTTGAAAAACCAGAAAGTTGTATAGTCAAGACATCCATTCCATCCATATGTTCACCAATGCAAAATAGCCAACTAAGTTTTCTGGTATGTGCTCAGACAAATATTGGAATAGTCCTGCAGCTATACTGTTGGGTGTCACCACAGATGTGCACATAATCTTTGTAAGCATTGTCCCCAAAAAATGTGTCACACAAAAATGAACATTGCTGCTGTGCTGCCAACACTGGTAGACTTGTCAGTCTGTATTGCATACCATGGTAACTGATCCATAGTTTCTAACAACTACACCTCAATATCTTCTTCTGTTTTATCCATTCATCTAGTTATTGTGCTAGTTGAAGGAGGAACATGTGACACCTTTGGAACTGCAATTTCTTCAAAATATTTAAAACAAATGTCCTTTGATCAGCAGGTGAGATCAATTCTATACCAACTGTCTGAGGCTTCTTAAGAGAGAGACTTTTAGTGCAAGCACTTTTGACCAAATGTTTGACTTCTAGAATTGCTTCTGTTTGTCGTGTTAATTTTTTTTTTCTTTTAGAAACATCTGAAGACTGGTCTTTTTATGTAAGATACTTGTTCTCCATACGACAAAGTAGTTTTGTTGGTTTCATGACTTCACTGAGGAGCTAATCACTATGTATTATACAAGGCGGGGTTGGAGGATATGAATAGCTTGTTATTAACCCATCATTTAAGCAGGAATGCTGGCATTTTCTTTCACATGAAGCTTTGTGTTTGTTAGCAATCTTAGAATCTTCCAGGGATTTTTGAGTTTTGCTCACATATGCTGGAGTTAGTTTATAGGCTTAAAAAAACTGTAACTGAGACAAGTGATCAGTGCAAGAAAGAGGTGGGAATGAAAGTAATGAATGAAACAAAGAGCAGGCTGCATGTCAAATAAAATAAGTGTTATATTTGGACTTAAACCTGCCAGCATACACATCTGAATGATTAAAGTATATCAGCTAACTTGCCACTATAGAGCCTGCTAGCAGATATGGTTCAATTGGTACTTGCTGTTGACTGATAGAGTTCTGATATGAACCTTCAAGCAGCCAGTCCTTTCTGCTAATGTTAACATATGATAGCACATTAGCATTGCCAGTGCCAGCATCACAGACTCAGCTCCATCTCAGATCATGAGAATTAGATTCTTGTAAGAATTGTATATGTGCAGTTCATGCTCCTATCAGAATCTAATGCTGGGCTGGAGAGATGGCTCAGTGGTCTAAAGCACCTATTTGGAACAAGCTTGGAAAAGCACAGGGACCACGGTTCAATCCCCAGCACCACATGCCAGCCAGCCGCGCCCCCTGGTGGGCTGAGCTAGCCACACACACACACACACACACACACACACACACGCACGCACACGCACACACACACACACACAATAAATAAATGTAAAAAAAAAAAAAGAATCTAATGCTGCTGCTTATCTACCAGGAGGCAGACATAAGGCGTGATTGCAAATTATGTGTAACAGCTATAAATACAAATGAAGTTTTGTTCCTTTGCAACCTCTCACCTTCTACTCTATGGTCTGGTACCTAAAAGGGCGAGGGCCAGTAGTGGATCCGAGCCAGAGGTTAGGGAAGATTTCTAGGTAATCCATTTGCAGAATCTGTCCTATGATTTTATCATAAGACCACCAATAGCAAGTGTAGTCTACTGACTAGTCAGAGATAATGTACAAAGTCAAAGTCAGTTAGACCATGAGAGCTGAGTGATCAGCTGGAAGAATGTTAAGCTCCAGGTGTTGGCTTCAGATAACAGCATAATTTGCCTACTCTCCTCCTCTATTAGAGGAGATAGATGGAATGTTACCGGAACTCTGTCATTCTTTCTCTGGAAGAAGGAAAAATATACCTTCTGACAGATCTCAATACATCATTACAATTCATATTGTCATTCTACAGTGCCTGTGCCAGGGAGGTCACTTCTTTGGTGCCAGTCAGTGAGAGTCAATTTGCAATTAGCACAAATATTGGTATTTATGTGCAGGTAGAGTTTTGTAAATGTGTCCTGTTGGTTACAAGCTGAATCAGGCCAATCTAATGACTCACTGGATAATCCATACCAAGCATAACAGTACCATTGCCACTATTGCTGAAAGACAAGAAATAATACAATCACATATTGAGTTCTGACCCAAATAGTTGGCATACAGATGCTTTAGTCTATATCAGAATTTCTTAAAATTATTTCAAGAATTTAGAGGAAGATAATGGAATATTACAAGATCAATTACCTTAATGATTGGGTGGTGTTAATAAGATGCTTACATTTGATAAGCAGGATTGTTGAACTCTCTATGCTTCTTATGGACTAATGAGGTTGAAGTGTCAAGTTGTGAAATGCACTGTAATATTAACATAAAGCAATTTGTTAAATTTATCCATCATCTGACCTTAGAAAATTTACAGCCCTCATGTCTTTAAGCAACCAGTCCTATAAATCTTATTTTAAAACGTGAAGCCACTTTAGCAGCTTGGTACGTTGTCTCATTTGATGCGGTACATGTCTGATTTGGAACCTCACTTATTCACCTTGTATCCACATACTTCATTGTTGTTTGTTGGATTTCTCTCTTGCAATCACTCAGCTTGATTTGTATTTGCTATGACACAGAGTTCTTTGCAAAAGTATTTGTTTACAAATTTGATATTGCTAGATATGTTCAAAACATGAACATTAAGCATAATAGCATACTTAGAGGAAAATATGAAAAGCTATTCTTAACAAAAGAATGTATAGTTGTATGAAATTAAAGGACCCTTATTCAGAGAATGCAATTATTCTTTAAAAAACAATAACAATCTTATACAAGTTCCATCCCATATTCAACACAGACTTTTTTCCCCTGCTCCTGTAGTCTTATTGTGTAGAATATTGCATGCTGTAGTGATGAAAAACTGTAGAAAGAACTTTCTAGTGAATTTTAGAATTTAAAAGCTCCTATTGCTTATGGAAGACTTCTCATAAAAATGAAGATTAACATCATTAATTATATGGCAGGTTTCTTCTGCAACAATGTTGAGCAAATATTAGCGTGTCCCCTGAATAGCACTGTACCATGCATGGCTGCAAGGATAGAAGCATGAGTGAGCTGTGGCTTTTGCAAAGGCCTCTTAGACTGGTGGGAGAAGATGCATAAAGAATTAACTGGGGCATCCTGCTGGTCATGCAAAGTCCAGCTGTGCAGGCTGAAAAAGCCGTAGCAAAGTGGGAGTGATTAATGTTACCTAAGGAGGTCAGGGAAGGCTATCCTGAGAGGTTACTTGAAATGGATCCTAAAATCTGAAAAGAGACTGATGAGGGACGCAAGCCAGGTCATGCATCATGAGCTGAGAGTGGGGTAAAAGCAAAGAAATGGTCCAATGAAGATGTTTCGCTTGGATAAAAAATAATAGTTTTACTGAAACTTCGAGGGTAAGGGTGGGTTGGCAGGTGAGGAAAAATGGAGAAAACGCCGACAGGTGTAATCATTGAAAGTTTGGTTAGGGCCGAGTGATGAAACAGCTCATATATTATGCAGCAGAGGTGATGTATTTATGCTATGGAGATTTCAATTTATGCTCCAGGACTGGGAAGCCATTCATTCTACTTAGGGTATGTCAAGCCAGCGTGTCTTCCTTCAAACTACTCTGATGATTTCAACTTTCCCCCACTCTTCTCAATAGCTCAATCCATCAGCATGTACTCTAACATATTAATAATTGTGTCCTGAGTTTCCAGGGTGTTTTGATCCCCTATCATCCTCTTCTAAACCTAAGTTGTATGCTTGCCTAACCAGGTAATCATGTGGGTCTGAATCTCAGTAAAGCTACAATCAGAAGCCCCCGTTGTTGATGGTCTTCCACTGATGCTGTCCTCATAGGCACTGCTGGTGGGGCTGTCACTGGGGGAAGACTTGGGGGAGCTGCAGGGACAGCTTCTCTGTCTCTACTTGGCTTCCTCAGCTTTGCCGCCTTGGTGCTATTGTTCACAGGGTTGGATTATCTCTCAGGGAGCATCATATGGATACATCCACTTTTTACTTTTTTTAATTACTTATTTATTTATTATAGGGTCTTGCTATGCAGTTTGGACTCATAGTTTGATCCTCCTTTCTCAGCCTCCCCAGCGCTGAGACCACAGGCACGCACCACCATATCAGGTTTTGGAGTCAGTATGGCACAGCCGGTGTTCTAGAGCTAGCACTTGGTACCAAGAATAGAACCTAGGTCTTTATGCTTGCCAGGCAGGTGCTTAAACTGCCGAGCTATCTCCCCAGCCCAATAGGTACATCCACTTTAAGCAGGAGTCACATCATCTTTTGTCTTTACCTTCCACAAAATAAGCACATTGGAAATTTTCAGGGAATTTAAAATCAGTGATTTATATTTGAGGAGAATGTGACTGCCATGGATCACTGACAGGAGTGCTAACATCTTAGCTACAAAAGCAGGGAAATCGTGTGGAAGGGAAATGCTTTGGCCAAGTAATATCATTAAAATGTGGAAACTATTTCAGGAGTTATTTGATGAGAGTAGTGTTTTTCAGCTCCACCTACTCCTGTGGAATACTGGAGGACATAGGCAATTCTGATGCACAATGGAGAGGTAAATTCCCTCATTAGAGAGTTAGTGCTATTGCCTGCAAGCAGGTGCGGAGGCCAGGGCTTCAATCCTTGGGCCTGCCATAAGCCCCGCCCCCAGGCCATGCTGAGATGCAATTGAGACGGGGCATGGTGGCATGCGCCTGTAATCCCAGCTCTTGGAAAGCTATAAACAGGCTGATCACTATGAGCCCAATCTAGTAGTGAGCCCCTGAACACCTTATAGACCCTTCCCTAAAAAATACAAATAGAAGAGAGTTAGCACTATTGAAATGCAAAAGCGCCTATTTCTGCATCCTACCCAAGATGAAAATTTTGATTGAAAAACCAAAGATAACAATTGTTGAAATTACATTTTAAATTCTTCAACTCATTCTTTTAAGTGTTACTCAACAAAGTTACAGAGATTTTTGAGGAAGACATCAGAGCTACAACAAACCAGGATCATTGTTTAAATCTGACCCCATGTCCACTTAATCCTGGGACAGTTCCTATTATCCCAATACAATTACAAATAACCACTCACAGTCTTCTGGTTTAGGAAATAAATAATGTAATAGCCTGGTAATATTAGACTCTGGGGGTTGTCAAGGCCATTTTCTTTGTCATTGACACTTGGAAAGATATTGAAACAGTTTTTCCATAGAGTTGGGGGGAAGGGAAAACAAAATAACTCGATCAATGTTAAATTAATAAACACAGACTATCTATTTCAAAAATTTGGATATTCATATTTATAAAAATCACCCAGGTTACTTAGATACTTTAATACATGTATTTTGAAGAGGTATTAACAGAATGGATGATCAAGCTAAAAGGGAGGACAGTCCTCCAGACAACACAAGCTGAGTAGAGTATTGGTAAGAAACAAATTAAATTAGAAGGACAAGAGCACTCTGCACATGATAAAAATGATAAAAGGTCCTATAAAATGTCTTCCTTGGTTTCTCCTAATTTTTTGTTTACCAGCTGGCATTCTGTGATCCCATGTTAGGTGTTGAGGCTCTGTGATCAAAGAAGGAGGCGCTTGGCCAGTGAGACAGCTCAAGGGACTGAGCACCTGCTTAGGCAAGTGCAGGGACCAGGATTCAACCCCTGGTACCACATGCCACACCGGCCCCACCCTGGGGTGCACTGAGCTGGCTGCTGACACCAGGTGTGGTGGTGTATACTTGTAATCCTAGCTCTGGGGAGGCTGAAACAGGAGGATCACTAGGAACGGAGCTGTGTAGTGAGAAGCTGTACCAAATGCATAAAGAAGGAGGCACTCACAGTGAGATGACATTTGCTAGCTGTGAAAAGGTACATCTGTCCATCCCCTTTCATTTTACAAGTAGACCTTTTGAGTAAATGTGTCAGTCTTGTCATCACAGATAGAGCCAGTCTCACCGCAAATGCCAGCTGCCTCTCCTCAGGCCCCGCCACACCCCTGAAGCTCAGAGGTGAAGTTCAGGCAGCCGTAAGTTCTTCAGATCAATGAACTACTAAAGGCTTGTGAAACCACGTGCTGAGCCCCATCCCAAGGGCTTCTAGTTCAGGAGCTCTGTTGTGGGGATGTGCCTTTCTAACAAGTCCCACTGCTGCTGATGCTGCTGATAAGAGGCCACACTTTGATAACCACTGAACCATATGATCCCGCCTTTGACACTGCTTGGCCGCCAGCCAGCCCGCCAACAGCTTCCCTAGAGCCTCGGGGCTGGCCTTTCTTTCTGCTCTAAACCTCAATAATCATATAACCACCTACAAACCTGCCTTGCTTAGATAAGAGTTCAGAAGAGTTCATCTAATCCACGTGGCTCACAGAGCCGATTAGGCCCTCAATTGTTTGTACTTTCTAGGAATGCATTTAACATGTGGGTTAGGAGACTTGTAGGAAATTCGCTGAATTTCTTATACTATTCTGTTAGTGCACATCAAAGAGAAAAAAATTTGACTTCAAAGTATTTCTTGTGCACCGATTAGAGACATAGGAAGTGAACTGAGTCCCAAACCTCATGAATCTCTACACACACACACAGACACACACACATACACAGACACACACACCCCATACACAATTCACACAAGAATTTAAAACATGTTAAAAAAAATGTTATCAGTTGACATAGGCAAAATTCAGCCTTCGGATTAATTGTTCTGCAGAAGCCTGAGAGAGCAACCACAGAACCTAACCAAGAGGGAGCTGAGGATCAGTTTCATGACACTGAGGGCCTGTCTCAGGAAAGGTCAGGATTTTTTAATAAAAATCTGGATGAAGTAGATTTGCACGTTAAATGTATTTGTTACAATTGTTCGATTATACCAGTGATGAGGTTAGTATCACAAACTCCTGTTACCAGCAAACGAAGGAGGGGGAGGAAGGTGCCCGTCCAGAGTAAGACTGGCCCAATGTCCTGCTCTCTGAAAAGAAAAGCAAACCATTCTCAAAATTCTAGAAAAAAAAAACCATCATGAACTTTAAATCTGGTAAAATACAATGTGATACTTTTATATTTTAAATCGAATTTTCAGACCTAATTCTGACATACAGTTCTTTGGACTTCTTAAATATAGTTTATGATCTGAAGAGAATTTTGTCGTTCACTCAATACATTATAAATAAATCAGATTAAGGAATTTAACCAAGAGCAATCGCCTTTTGGATCTTCAACAATAGATTTTTATGTACTCAAATAAGAGTTTGGACTTTCACTAATTCTCCAATAAGCCCTAACTTAAATTTAAATAATTTTGAATCATAGATCCCTCTGACAATTCTTTGAAAAAGGGTGTCCTTTCCCTAATACTACAAGAAAAATCAATATAAGTACACAAACATAGAATGTTGACTGTATCCAAATGCTTCTGTGTCCAAATGGTCGTGCAGCCTCTTCGCAATCCTCGAGTAGAGAGTCCTGACCAGGGTTACAGGAGCAGCGGAAGCGCAGCTGTAGCTCTGTGCTTTCTATCACGCCCCCCATGCAGCTCCGCGTACTAACTCCTAGAAGGTGCATCCTCTTAGCTTCCTCGGCAGGCAAAAGGAGGAGACTGGGCCAGAAGACTGATCTCTTCTGTTTTTCCAACTATGTCTGTCATCAGTAATGGACGCTGAGAGCTGGATCTTTTCCCTTTTCTTGTTCCTTCTTTCCTGCACCTATTTCCAGAGTTTGGAATTCACACCACTTATGATTCTCCCTAACCCGTCATTGATCATTTTGGTGAATTTATCACCTTGCTATCATTCCCCCACCTTATCATATTATTCTCTTTGACTAAGACCTCATTTCTGAGGTTGAAATTTAAAAGGAGGAAGAAAGATCCTCAAACCCCACAGAGTTTGTGCTGGAGCAGTCAGATCAGAATAACTCTAGGGCTGTACTTCCTGACTTCAAGTAGCATCAGAAGATACACAGGAAACCAACAGTGTTTAGCAACACTTGAGTTATCATGGAGACCTTTAATCCTGAGCTACCCACATTCCATGTAAGATTTCTCTTATGCTATAATTTTAAAAATATCTTAAAGCTTCTCCTTAAGAAACAAGAGCATAAGTAAGGTGTTACTAGCGCAAAGATCAGTTTACAAAATATAAGAGAAGGAGTGGTAAAATGGAAACACAGAAATAACCTGGAAACATCCTGAGGGGAAAAGCTGTTCTGAGCACATTTATCCAAAAAAGTACTTTTCCAGAATGTTCTCATGTCTTCCAGAATATTCTCATGTCTTCTAGCTACTTGTTTTTTTATTTTCTCCTATGCTTGGTTAAACCATCTGCTACACTCTTTACAGTTATTAGTTCCCCCAACCTTGTTTCTGCCAAACAAATATGAGTACTTCCAAAGACTACCTATGTCACCCTTTGAATTTCAAAGACAGGTACCTAACAGGTGCTCTGCAAATATTGCTGTTAATATTTATATAATGGTACTACAATTATTACTGTTGAGTAATCAAAGGGAGAAATAGCCTTTCTATAGTGTTCTGATGTTTTCTGCATCAATTAATAGATCATTGAAGGTTGTCACATGAAGGTTGCTACATGCTATGCTATTATAGATTGGTGACTCATAGAGGTCCCTTTATGATTAATCTGCCACCCATCTCCAGACAAGATGCCTAGGCTTGGAACAGACTCACCAGTCAATGTAGAAAGCCAACTGATTAAATTTAAATCCTGCTCAGAGCCACTTCTTAGTGGTCTCCATCACTATACTCTTAGGGAGTATATCAAAAATATATTAAATATATTTAAATGAATGCACAGTCCCATAAAATATATTAATCAACTACTCAAATATTAATATAAATGAATATATAATTGAGAAATAATGCAAGCATGTTTAGCACACAGGGAGACTGTCACTTTGAAAATATATTAATAATTAAACATATGCCTGTATAGTCCAGGGCCTGAAAGGCAATAGTTCATCCCTCCTGAGGCAATCCCTGAGGACATGTGCCAAGACCACGAGCTAGAGCAGATGAAGCTAGTGTCTGAGATACACACTATGTTTTATTAATAGAGTCTTATCAAGATAAACAAATCTCCTATACGTCGTTTTTTATAATTATCCTTGTGAGTAGCAGAGGTCTATTTAATTACTGAAAAATTCAGTAGAGTTACTAATGATACATATTGAGAAAACCATCAGCCCCATGGTACCTCCTCCAACAACACTTAGATCCAGTCTGAGTGGTCGTGTAGCTAAAACATAAAAAATGTCTCCTAAGTCAGCAATTCTTTGTGCTTTCATCCAAACCATTATTCTTCATAAGACAGAATAGTCAAAAGAGGAACAGCTATCAGCATGTTCTGAAGATCATTAACATGACCTGAAATTTTAGCTATGGGAAAGTGGGAAAAGTACACTGAGAGTTATCTCATTAACTGATTGTGATGCTTTTTTTTTCTGTCATGACTACTCATCTTTACTTCCACACAGTTTATTGAAATGAAGCTACTAGTTTGTCCTGTAAGAGTTTTTTATGTAAAAAAAAATTCTATTTATTTTCCTTTTTTATACTTGCATTGTTCACTGTTCAGAAATTGTCATTGGACAAATAGACTCATGTTCTATATTAGATGAAACTTAGAGACTGCTTATGTTCTAATTTTAAGCTCTGAAGGCAACAAAAGAATATGGAAGAAATAGAAGGTTCTTGTTGCTTATAGTAATAAAATGGTGAGATAAATATTTTAAAAAATATTTTTGAATAATAGGAGCACTCATAATATTCAGTTGTTTAATTTTATTTAAAAACAATTGTCCAATGTGCATTAAGACTATTACAGTCCTGAAATATTTGAAACTCTTAGTATTTGTGATAGTAAATGTAGTTCTCTATTAGTTCATTCAAAATAGGATAAAATGTAAGAATTGAATGAAATACAAAGAAAAAAAAGAAAGAAATGCAAAGAAAGACCATCTCTGGATTCCGTTTAGTCTTACTTTATTATTTTTCATTCCTGGGAAATACAGGAGAAGGTATATTCTTAGAAAAAGACACGCAGGCTTTAGGAACTACCGCTGTGAAATATGTGACATAATTACACTGTTCCACACATGTGGACTTTACTGGTAGGTTTCTCAGTAAGTGCTTGAATGTGTGACCTTCAAAAGAAACAGACTTATTGGATGAAAGAGAATTGACAGAAACCAAGTGCTTTTAAGAGAGCACATGGTCTTCGTCATGCAAGGGCCAGCAGAAATTGAACACAACAGCTGATAAAAGACAGAAGATCATTTAGATGTGTAGATTTAAAAGAGAAACACATTGTACTCCAAGCCACTATACAGTCATCTTGAGAATGAATTAATTTCATTATTACACTCAGTATTTGGAACATACCCCCAAGATTCTGGCTGCTACTCTCAAAACTCTGTAAGTGAAATTTCATTTATATCTTAAGAAATTCAGAAGAAAGCCTTAGTAGGAGGCATGCTCTGCCTTAGATAACAGGAAAATGAATGTAGGTAATAATTACTGAAAGTTCTTGTTTTGTTGTGGAGCAAGAGCCCAAAAGTCAAGATATGTAATTCTAAGCCACTAGAAAATCAACAGTAGTATTCAGTAACTCGTGTGTGTGTGTGTGTATCTGTATAATAGATATTAGATTTTTAAGCTTGACTGTAGATTTTTGAGCTTGACTATATAAATACTTACATTAGCATATAAAGATTTGACATAGATGGGGCCAGCAAGACAGCTCAGTGGACTACTTTGCCTGCTTAGGCGAGCTTATGCAAGCGCACAGACCATGGATTGATCCCTGGCACCACATGCTGCGCTAGCCTGAGGGCGGGCTGAGCTGGCCACAGAGTCTGGGTGTAGTAGCACATGCCTGTAATCCCAGCACTGGGAAGGCTGAAAACAGGAGGATCACTATGAGTCCGAGCTGCATAGTAAGACCCTGTAACAACCAGATACATTTAAAAAAGAAAAAACAAAGGGCTGGGGAGATAGCTCAGTAGACTAAGCACTTGCTTGGCAAGCACAAGAGCCTGTGAGTTCAATCCCCAGTTCCATCAAAAAAAAAATTGATATTGGGAAATCAAGATGGCTGTGGACACTCTATTTTTCCTCCTCTTTGAATGAATGATCTAGCCCCCAGTTCCAATGTGCACTTAGCTTTAAATAGCTAATCTGGTAAATAAAAAATCATTCATTCAGAAGGTACATGTTAGTATTCTTAAACTGGTAAGTTAATTTGACAGTTAGGCAATCGTCAGGTTCCTTTGGTAGCTCCCAGAAGCTGAACATATAAAATGTGCCCCACATCTTGATCTCTAGATGGTTAAAATCAAAGCCAATCCCAAACCAAATTTTAGAAAAATAAATTTATTGATAAATAGGAATCAAAATATCACACAGCCTGTTCTTGTAGGCCTGAGTCAGTGCCACTCTATCCCCAAGATATACCAAGGGTTTCTGCACGTGTCTCTCATGCTGGGAGTACATAGCAAAGTTTGCCTTTCAGAACTAGCCAGCCCCACAGGGGACCAAGGCACAGAGACATCCTAGGAGGCAGTGGCTCTAGACTCTGCTGGCCAGTAGGCACACAGTGCTGTGCATGAGATGGTGGCTTGTGGCTCTAAGCTGTTCTGATGCTTTGCTCTTCTAGAATATAATGACTCCACACCCTTCCAGTCTGACCATTCATTTCACCAACAACAAATTGTAAACCCCATGTACATAATGAATCCACTCTCTGGTGCAGATTTCAACCATGGGCGTTAATATCCCCAAGAAATAGCTCTGTATGTTAAATCCTAGAGCGTGTCTACTGTCTCAAAGTTGCTGACTGAAGGTTGAAGTTAATTTAGACATTTAGGCTGTACTGTTCAGAAGTAAAACAGCAGACATGCATTAGACCCCTCCTAAGTTGTGGGGTCTTTGCTAAGTCCTGTGTGTACATGACAGTGGAATCTTCAGCATATACATTGTGAACATCTTAAATTTTGGATAAGAATAGCTAGGGAGATTTATGAACTGTGGCACTGATGGAGGGTGACAGTTGAAAAAATGGAAAAAACTGGAGGAAATAGACTCACTATTTTCATCATGTGACGATGTTTCCTGCTTCTACAGGTCTGATAACTTTAGATATATGGAGCAGGAGGCTGGACGGGGAAACCATACATGCAGGAGTTGTGGATACAGATAAATTAGAATAAAAATAGGCAAGGGCTTCCATGCCTGCAACTTGACAATTTCTTTCATATTCTTTAAACCACAATGTTATTGTTCAAAGTATATACCCTTTAGTGTCTTTGGAACTTTAAGCATAAGGTTTATCCTGCATTCTTGGCTCAACTCTAGTGTTCTGCTGATTAAAGGTTAAAAGTAAAATGGAAGACAGAAACTTGCATTCTGTTTATGGCATTTATTCTTCTAAGATGGCAAAATTTCTTACTCAGTTTAACTTGGAAGGCCAAGCTCAGGACTAGACATTAACATATTGCTCATTACTCTCACAGATGCACTTGCATTGAGGAAAATATTTTCCTCTTTATTTGTCAATAATCAGATGCTGTTGTTCAGGCAAAAACCATTGCTGGTGTACAGCAGCATGTATTATTTCAGAGTTTGTATGTCTTCCAAAGGAATGTCTCTGTGGAAGGACATGCGTTCCCCTTCCCCTTCTGCATCAGCCACTTGCTCAGCACTGGGACAAAGTATCTGACCCTTGCAACTTAAAGGAGGAGTTATTTTGGCTGTTAGTTTCAGAGGGTTCAGTCTGTGGGGCGCTGGCTGCAAGGCAGGTAAACATGATGCAAGGGCGTGGGAAGGAACTGTGCCACCCATGACAGCCCAGCAGCAGGAGCAGGTAGGATTCAAGGACATGAATGTGCCATTCCAGGTCCCACCTCCAATGACCCCTCCAACCAAGCCCCTCATCCTCACACCTTACTTACCTACTCAACTGAGTAATGGATGAATCCACGATGCAATCACCTTCCCAAAACTTCCTCAGAATACATGACACTTTGGGTAGGCATTTTAGACCTAAATCCTAACGTCTTATTTTTGTGCCTCTCTCATCATTCTGTGCCATTTTTCTTCCTCCTGTTCCTCATCTTGTCATCTTGCCTGAGCCATTTCTGTTGTTGTGGTGTCTATTTCGCAGAGGGGGTTACATGCTTTCTGTGAGTTCTCCTTTATAAAGGCGCTAATCCCTTTCATGAGAACTCTGTCTTAGTGCCCTGGTCCTCCCGGTGACTACAACTCTTAGCATATGTTCACGGGAGATAGGATTTTAGTGTATGAACTTCAGGAGGACATAAACACTGACTCTATAGCAAGATAGTACCCTACTCCCAGCTGCTAAAGATCTGGTATCTTTCAGGTAAGCCATGAAATGCATTCACATGTCCCTGCTTTCATATCGGCTACCTTACCTCCTTTTCTTCATTAGCATTTCTTCCTTCAGAGTTTCAAATTTATTGTACAGAAAAGGATAATTAGGGCCAGGGATGTAGCCAGCTGCACAACGCCTGCGTGGTAAGCATAAGGTCCTGAGTTTGAGTATTAGTACAAAATAAAAAATAATGATAATTAAAGCCTTCTGTAGAAAATTTTAAAGCATTGGAAGTAGAAAAGAGAATATCCTTAAGTTTCCTTTGAAGTGGCAACAAAACAATAATTTTAAATTAAACACTCAAATTCTCCTAATTTACATCACACCACACCCTCCTTCTAAAGTCCTTGTACCAAACTCCCCTATTTTTCTCCTCAAGGCATCACATTCCATTAGTTTTATCATTTACTTATTAATCATGTTATGTGAATGCTATTTCTTTCACACAAAATATGTGGTCCACAAATGGAAAGAATTTACGGTTTCCTGATCTACCCCAAAAACCCAAAACAACTTCTACTTGAAGCATAATAGATGTTCAGTCAATCCTCCAGTGTATTGAATCCTAAATTAAGCTTTTTTTAAAAAAATTTTGTATTTTAGGGAAGGGTCTACAGTGTATTCAGGGTCTCACTACTAGATCAGACTCATAGTGATCCACCTGTTTACAGCCTCCCAAGAGCCGGGATTACAGCCATGTGCCACCACGCCCAGTCTCAATTGCCATCTCCATGGTGCATCCTGAGGGCAGGGTCAGCACAGCAGGCCTGGGGACTGAACTCCCAGCCCCTGCACCTGTTTGCAGGCACTTTAATTCCCTGAGCTATTTGTCAAGCCCTAAATTAATCTAAAAGATTCTTTTAGTCATTCATTTCATTTGTTAACTCTAGCCCATTTATGACCTGAAAAATTGCAGTGATCTCTAACCACCATAACCTAAGAGGATGATAAAAATTTAAGTAGTAAATAGTTTCACCATAAACTTTAAAGTTCAAGCAGAACTCCAAGGGATGCTTTGTTTTGCACGAATGAGGCTAAAAAAACTCCCAAGTGGTGTCTGAAGACTACCTTTCATAATTCAGCCCTAAGAGGTCACCTCCCTAGCAGGTAGTCCTGTATGAATATTACTGTTTAATGTTTAGGAGTAGTAATATAGTCAAGTGTCTTCCACAGAGTTTGTTAATATGGTATTAACTTTTTTTTAATTTGGCATACTTTCTGATTAAAATGAGTAAGTCCTTCCCTTTCGCAAAGAGTTATTGAAAGCAACTGTGTGTTGCAACGCTTACTGAGCATTTTTTATCTTGTAAAATGATAATTTTCTAAACTTGATTAAAAACCAGACTTTGAACTAGATCTAAGATTGTTGCATCTACCATGAGTGATTTTAATCAAATTCAGCATTATTATCTTTTTATTTGCTCTTACTCTGCCTGCAGGTACAATAAAGTGAAAATATGTAAGCAATGGAGCATATTTATAATACTAGTCAGAGTGCCAGGTGGGCGGTAAAATAAATGTAATTGTTTTCAAAGATTGAACCAGATTAGCATGGATTAACACTTTCATTTTGAGATGCATGGCAGGAAGTATTCTAAACATGCCTGCAAACAACCCTTGTTACTCTGTTTATATCTCATCTTAGAACCATGCAATCGCAGACCAATAAAACAGGGAACATTTTAATTCTGCTCACTTTGCTAAGAAAGAAATACAATTTATTAAACAAGACAAGAAGACAGTTGTCTGCCATATTGAAGGCCAGATTTGCAATGATTTGCACTCTGGCTTTCAGCAGATGAACACCAGTGACAGACACGGAAGCCAGAATTGTGGCTGCAATAAATATCCATAACTGCTCCTGCCCAAGGAGCAAAGCTAGGTTGTCTGCGTTTGCAGCACATGGCTAGCTGAGGATGAATCAGGGCCCGACCACCCAGCACACGAGGGCCCAGCGCTTCGGCAAGGCGAAGCTGAAATTCCTCACGGAAGCGGAGCAGCATGTCGCTAGGTGACTCTGCAGTCTCTCCGCTATGCCCTGCCGCTGCCATTATCGCTCCTCCCTGACCTTAAAATAAACCTGCTTGAGAAAGTATGTTGTCAGTGTGTGACATCCAGCCGGGGAGCGCCAGCCCTTGGGAAAAATGGTCAGTGATGCACTTCAGGACCCGAGGCCGCCTGTAATATACCTGCTCAATTTTAAGAGGAATCGGTCTTCGGAGAATTACATTCAGTGAAGCTAAAAGAAATGTGTATTATACAGTCTCTGGACAATGTCTGGCACTAGGGATCTTGGTTCTCTTCCTGTAGCTGAATAGCCTCTCACTGTACATTGAGACAGATCTGTTTGTTTCTGTATTTAATGCAAAATTCTTTGCTCCTCAGCCATTTTGAGTTACTCATGCAAAAAAAAAAAAAAAACCATCAGCTCATCTGCACAACCACCAGTGTGTCTAAAGTAATACTAATTCTTTTTCATTGCTTTTGTTTTGACTAGGAGGAAACTTGGAGTAGCAAAATGTGCAACCCAGATTTAGGAGCTGTGTGAAATACACTGCCAAAATCTTTATGCATTATTTTTTCTCCCTTTCTGCTAAATATCATACCATTTTTCATTTAACTTCATTATATGTATATTACATATACTAAGGTTAAATCCTTTATAGAAGAAACATGTTGTCTAATGTTGCACACATACACTGACTATAGCTATGACAGGTCATATAAAAATGGGTAAATTTAATGAAGTTTCTATGATTAAGCAGAAGATACTTAGTCCTTATATGTTGGTGTGACACATGGGTATTCTAATGACTCAATACCTATATAGACACAGGTAACATAAAGGATACAATCCACTTGTAAATATTTATCATGATAGAAACCCTATGGTTACTGGCTAATGTATAAATAATTTACTGCTCTGAAATCCCGACTTTACAAAAAGATAATATATTCTGGCTCCAAGTTCTGGATGATTGAGGTGTCACTAGTTGGTTTCAATCCTGGTTCAACTGATGTACACTTGGCTTTCTGCATTCCCTGGATGTTTTTCTGCAGAGTCAACCAAACTCAGATCAAAAATATCTGAAAAATTTTGTGTCTGTACTGAACAAGTCACTGTCCTCTAAGTAATGTAGTATAGCAATTACTGATATAGCATTATGTTGCAAGAGTTATTCTGAATAACCTAGAAATGATGCAGCATATGTATCAATTATATGTTAATTCTACATCCTTGTATACAGGGGCTTGAGTATCCATGTATTTTGATATCCACAAAGAATCCTGAGATTAATCCTAGAGGGACAGTGACAGTGACTGTACTTGATTTCCAGTGATCATTAACTTTTAGACTTCTACTTACTGACTCTTCCAACTTCCAGAACAATTGCAAATGAGTAAGTTCTTCAAGAACCAAATAATTTCTCAGCCAGGCTGCCATAAGAAACTCACATACTCAGCAAATGTAAAACATCCTTGGCTCTGCAGGAAGAAGTAAATTTTGCAGCACTAGGCTTTAGCTGGGAATCTCTTTGTGATCCAAATAAAGAATACTTCAGCTGTTTCCACAAGGGTGGGCTGTTGTTTTTTACTATTCAGCTATGTTTGGCTGCACTGTATGTACAATGCGAGGGAGTGAAGACAGCGTCCTATTGCCTGAGACTGTTAAAGTAGGAATTTTTAAAACCCTGATTGTGAAATAGTCTCACAACAAATTGCCTTCTTCAGCCTTTGCTCTGTGTGAATTTTTGCCTTCATCTAAATTGAGTTTTCTAAAGATGTTTTATTAGAAATTGAAGAAGACCATGAATTAACAACTTCAAAAACAGACAAAACAGCCTTAGTTCATCTTCCCTCATGGCTGAACCTTCTCAGCTTGTCTTTTCACACCTGGAGAATTGACACTCGCATCAGGAAAACATACTATTCAGTGCTGCAAGCAAAATGGGCCATCTCTGAAATTGTTTTCTCCACGGTCCTTAACCAGGGTACTGTAAAACGTGAGTGAGAAAAATTTTGTATTTCAGCATTTTATCCACAGTTTGTTTATATCATTAGCTGGTTTGCCTCCAATTCTTTCAAAGAAAGATGTCTCAACCAATTTCACTGGAGCTTTCATAGTTGGAAGCATTTTCTTAACATTCCCTTAATAGTTGGAAGCATAAACTAAATGTGAATCATGGAAAGCTGAGCAACCAAGAACCACACATGACAGTTTGGTCAAGGTAAGACCATGTCTACCATGGTGGCCCCACAAGATTATGTCACCTAACGCTGCCATAGCCATCTTAAATTGGGTAAGCATGCACCATGATGCTTGCACAATGAGAGAAGCACGTAATAGCCCCTTAACACAGTACATCTCATCGCTCAGTGGCTTCTGACTGTAGGTTAATTGAATAACGGGAGCTGTAAAACATGCTTTCACCAACGGTCCACTCAGGAGAAAGTGCCTTGTCCAATAACTGTGGAGATGGTGATTAAGACACTGGGTCTCAGTCTCTGCTTTGACTCCCACTATGTTACCTCAGTCAAATAATTTAGTTACGATGGACAGTTGGCCTCCTGTATCCCTATTCTGGAGATTCAGAACCAACCAACTTTGGATTCTACATTTTCTTCAAATCATTTTTTAAGCTCTAGCTGTGTTTTTTTTGTTGTTCTTTTTGGTTTTGGTTTTGGTTTTGGTTTTGGTTGTTTTTTTTTTTTTTTTTTTTTTTTTTGAACCAGGAATTGAACTCAAGCCCTTGTACTTGCTAGAGAAGCACTTATTCCACTGAGCCATCTCCCTAGCCCAGACTTTTCTTTTTCTTTTGGCAGAACCAGGGATTGAACTCAGGCCTTTGCACTTGCCAGGAAAGCACTTATTCCACTGAGCCATCTCCCCAGCCCTCTAGCTGGTTATTATATGCACATTTAAACTGCATTTATCTGAAACATATTCCTGTTCATTAGCCTTTCAGAATATAATAAGAATTAGGAGCTTTGGTTTCTTCTTTAGTCCCATTTATCTCCTTCACTAGTTGCCCTCTTCTATTGCATCCCAGAATCCTTGGTAAAGGCAAGATCTTTCCTCCAGCTGTATGAAGGGCAAACCCTGTGGACTGACTGAGGAGAGTGTCAGTGTTTTAGATGGAGCAGAACATACGAAATAAATCCCTCAATCAGTTCAGTTTTAAAGAATCACTGAATTTTGTTGTGAGCTATTTGTCTTATCAGTGATGTCTTGACCTTGCACACATGATCAGAATTAAGGTTCCAAGGTCACCCCACTCAAGTTCATTTCAGTCACCAAAGCAAAGTTCTCAAAGCCTGCCTGCTGCACCAGAAACATCTGATACATTCTTTGGTTATCTTCAGAGTCCAAACCTAGCACTGAATTAAAGCACCCAAATGTAAGGGATTAAAGTCACCCTTCTGTAGCATGTGCCTTACCAGAGTAACCTGACTTGTACATGAGTCCTTGCCACTCACCAGGATGTAAGCCATGTTCAAATAGATAATGTTGTCATTTATTAATCATGCCCTGAACATCCCAAGTACTCTGGGGATGCTGTTAAATGTTCTGATTCTGCTAGGTATGCGACTTCAATTAATCTTTATGAGGAATCTCTGTTTACTCCCTGTTTAGTTTATGATGGTTAAGTATGACTCAGAATGGAATTTTGGCATTTTCACAAATGCCTAAATAAATGAGGAATAAGTGATGCCCACCCTTAGAAATACACCAAATTTTGATCTTTGACAATTTTTTTTTGTCATGTGTTACCTACTGGTAATTCCTCACATGAATTTGAAAATAATAAACTAATAAAATGGGAGGCCTAGGGTTGACCCATTAATCTTCCCTCTGCTGATTTGCAAAGACAAATGATTAGTCATCAGCTAAATTTTATAAGAAAGAAATCAAGGCAGTGTGATAAGTTCCAGGCTATTGGTTCAGAGAGAAGTGGCATAAAAACTGAACCTTGGGCTCTCAGTGTTGTGCCTAGGAAGAGGACATGCTGGAGAAGCCTGAGTTCCAATTGGTAGTAAGGGCTAACTAATCAAAATAATCAATAAGGACATTTAGGGCCTTAATGGCGAGTCTTGCATGGTTGCCTTAGGCTTGAAGGACTCTCAGGTGGCATCATTACACATGACAAAACAATGCATGATTAACTACATTTCCTGCAGTGGACAGTCCTAAGTAGTGCTGGGACTTTGCTCTTCTCTTGTTCTCTACTGCTGCTCTTTAAATTCTTTTTTAAATTAATTTTATTGAGAAACAAATAGCAATGAGACAGTTTCAAAACAGATTAGTAGGACAGTGACAATAATTAATGCATTGCATATTGTTGTCTTCATTGTAGTTAATCATAGTACAAGATGTAGATATGATATCCTGCCCAAACACTTTACTATGTATGTAAATAGCCACATGCCATATCACTGTGTTCCAGTCAGCAGTGAGAACTCCAGTACACCAGGGGTCTCACAGCACCCCAGTGACACTACAGGCTGGATCAAGCCTTTAACACAGAAGCCATTGTGGGACACTTACGCAAACTGTAGCACACAGGACATGCTAGTTTATAGTAATTTTTCCAATAAGTATGAGGAGCATATTCTAAAATAAATTATAATAAATCCATAAATCAGGAATGTAGCTATTTATTATTTTTAACTATTAGATAATAATTTAATTGTATGAGCTACTTTTTATATGACTGGAAGCCCAGTACGTTTCTCTGTACCAGAGTAACTACAGACATGTGAGTAGGCCAAGTCTCCATGACATTCTGATGACGATGACATCACTAGCCAGTGGGGATTTCGGTCATGTCAACAACAGCCCAGAGCATCTCATGTATTTTGCATTTATTGGTAGCTAATGTTACCAGGTTTTGTTTGTTTGTTTTTAGCTGTATTTTTCCTTTTATTTATTTATTTTTATTAATTTTATTGAGAAACCAATACCAATGAGATAGTTTCAAAACCGATTAATAGGAAAGTTTCAGTAATTAATACATTGCATATTGTTGTCTTCATAGGGGTTACTCATAGCACAAGATGCAGACGTGATGTCCTGTCCAAACACTATTAGTACAAATCATTCTTCTCATTGAATTAAGACAAAATAACTGTATATCTATCCTATTTTGTATATACAGACACAAAATGGTCCTTCATTTGTATCCGCTTTTTTGTTTAGTTTTGTCAGCCATGGGTATTCCGTTGTTACTTCAATATTGTAGGTGCATGAATTCAGCAAAATAATCCAATATAGACCAGTAGTCCATAATAGTAGTGGGTTATCTATAGGACTGGCAAGGTCAGAAGTTGTTGACTTGAGCTTTTTATAGCTCAGCATATTGATATGACTTTATTTTCATACCTCGTTTTTATACTTTTCTGCTGGATAGTTAAGACCAAGATAAACCAAAACCTATATAACAAGAAATGTAACTTTTGTATCTGCCAAGGTCAGTCATTTCCCCTCAGGACTTACCCTAAAGCCCTGTACCGCAGTTTGTAGATCCTTTGTCAGTATCAACCATGTGGATGGGCCAATAAAGTACCTTGGAGTGTGCCACTTTCCCTCTCTATAGTGATACTCCACTCCATCTCTAAGGTCCTAATAATGTATTAATTCAGTGTTGAACTGTTGAACTGTCTACTGTAAGATAAGTGCTGTTAGAAATAAGAATGAGCATCCTTTTGTCTTCCTAGACACCCTGATTTACTCACTAAAATAACATTTACTGCAGAGATTTAAGCAAAGCTGACTCTTTGGGGCATTCTGACAAATATTTTGCAACTAATCCCTTGTTTTTCCTCAACCTTGCTTACTTGCTGTTAATCTTATCACATGATCAGTTCTAGTTTCTCAGATGGTGCTCTGCAAATTTGAATAGACAGTATAAATTATTTTTGTGAATAAAATTTTGAGACACTGCATCAGATACTTCAGTAAAATTCAGATATATTATTATATCCATTATGGATATTCATGATCTAATTTTGTAATTATATTTTTTAAAATTGAATTTGTATAGCCTTATTATCTAATTATTCACTCCACGCTGTTCATAGGTACATAAATGCTTATTGCTGTGTTCCTTAATGTTGGCTTACCATATTTACTAGAAAGATTATCACAAGTAAATTCTATGATTCTTCTACTTGCTCTGTTATAAATGGTATGCAGACATGATATCCTGTCCAAACACTATGAGTACAAATCTTTCTTCTCATTGAATTAAGAGAAAGTAGCTGCATATTTATCCTATCTTGTATATATAGATACAAAATGGTCCTTCATTTATATTCCCTTGTTTTGTTTAGTTTTGTCAGAGATGGGTATTCCACTGACATTTAAACATTGTAGATGAGTGAATTCAGCAAAATAACCCAATATAGTCTTGTACTATGACTAACTACTATAAAGACAAGAATATGCAATGTATTAATTATTGTAACTGTCCTACTATCCTGTTTTGAAACTGTCTCATTGCTATGTGTTTCTCAATAAAATTAATTTAAAAAACGCTATGTAGCTTTTGTATTCTCTTACAATATTCTGTTATTTCTTTAGGTAGAAAAATTAGTAGAGGGCAATAACACATAGTCCTTTTTTGTTTGAGTACTCATGAGGAATCACTGTGGGCTTAAGCACTCCCAGCACTCAAGGAGAAAGGGAAGGCCCTAAGTGCAGTACTATCTAAAGACAATTTTGTCCTCCCAAGGTCTGTTCTTCAGGCACTGAGGAGAGCATGAGACTCACGGAAGACATTCACTCATAAAAACTGTCTGAGCGGGTCACTCACTCTTCCTGATGCTATAGACTCTGAGAACGACAGTAAGTGTGACGCCTACATTTTTGTGAAGACGTCACAGTGTGCTTTAACTACTGACCACCTCTATTGTACCATGTGGATCTATAAGCCATCCAACCCATACACCACTTCTTCTTCCACAAAAGCTGCTTGAGACAGAGGTGGGGTACCTTGAAGTTAGTTCTGGCTGCTACCTTGCAGGTACTCTAAAGGGTAGTTTTAACATTGTCAGTGAATATACTTTGGAACTTCTTTGTATCAAAAAATGTGAATTTTACTAGTTTTCTTCACTTTCTAGATATTTTGAATTGATATATAAATTAAAACATAATCACTTTTAGGTAGTGAGTTAGGCTACTGGATTTCCTTTGTGACTAATGAGGAATATGTATAATTGCCAAATCCTTCTTAATTGAAAAATGTCTCCTACTCAAATTCCTTAGTTATGAAGGACTGGACTAGATATGAAGATGAATGTAGAATATATAATAACTGATTATTTTCCAAATTAGAACTTGGAGATAGTTATTCATAAGTCATAAAATTTTGTATGAGAAGTCCAGAGCCTTTATTTTAGTGCCAAGAAAATGAAGTTGTGTAGATCCAAAGACGACCATCCAAGATGCATGAAAGAATGGAAAGCAGTATCCGCATTTCCCACACCCTGAATGATAACTTTTTTATTATGTCTTCTCCTACTATCAGAGTTATTAAGGAAGACAAGGAGCACGGATATCTGCACACACACCAGCATCCATATAGCTAACTAGCCTTATAATCATTCAAATAAAAAACAGATAATCAATTTGTCATTGAAGAATGTGAATAACAACATTCTTCAACAGTAGACATGAATCCATTCCACCTTTAAGGTAAAAAACCAAGTAGGGTGAAAGAGGCCACACACTAATCTCTGGTTTTCTAGTTGAGAAAAAGAGCTTCAATTTGCACGCAGAAATGTTTCAGTATAGGGAACAAAAGGTGGTGTCATTTTACCCAATCTCAGTACTTCACGACACATGACATATATTTTGTCTTTCCCAGTGGTACAGTTTGGTGAAACATTTTAAAAAGTATATTACTAAACAAAGTTAAATAAAATTTAATTTAAAAAAAAAAATGAATGGTATAATAATTATATTCAAAAGATCTAGGTATCTCTAAGTGCAGAGAACTCACATAATTCCATCTTCATCTTTTGTTTTTTTCTCCAATTAAAAATGTCACAGCAGAGGTTCTCTTATGTCCTGAGTCCTCTCTGACCTTGAAGCCCAATGGAACATCCATCTCTGACAAAACAAAAAAGA
>NW_004524589.1:1662910-1740741 GCF_000260255.1 Octodon degus | reverse complement strand
AGCTACTTTCTCTTAGGTCATTGAGAAGAAAAGTCTGTACTTATATTGTTTAGACAAGATATCATGTCTGCATCTTATCCTCTGAATAACTACTACAAAGACAACAATACACAATGTATTGATTATTGTCATTGTCGTACTAACCTGTTTTGAAACTGTTCCTTTGCTATTTTATCTTTTTTCTCAGTAAAATGAATACAAAAATAAAATAAAATAAAACCTGGTTCTGAAAGCAAAAAACAAACAATGGAGTCAACCAGGTAAGAGCATGATAGTTAAAATATGAATTGTAGCTAATAATTTCAAAGAATAATTTCCTTTTGTTTTATATGTAAAAGGACCAGAAACTGTGCTGTGTAAGGCATTTAAATGCATTTTGCCCCCAAAATGGTGAAGAAATTGTGAGATAACTCATGCTAAAATGTAATGTCTATTCTTTCTAAAGAATTGGATTTATTCTGTAAAAACATTACAGAAAAACATACTAGATCAACATAAGAAGTGATATTCTAACCTAAGAGATTCTCTAAGGTGGAGTGATGTTACTCACTAAGATTCTTTACTCCTAAGCGTTTTAAACAAAGTCCTACATATTTTCTGTGTGATTGTGAGCAGTTGTTCGAGCCAGATGACCTCTAGTCCCTTCCCAGAGTCCAAACTTCTGCTAAGATGTCACTGAGCAACTACGCCAGCAAGAATACCATGCACATCCAAAAGAAAGATAGTGTTTAGTGCTATTGATTCAGGAGGTTGGTTGTGGCTGCGTAGAGTTATATGTTGAGAAGGATCCTGAGGTCACCTTGGCTTGGCAGGAGTGAACACTGGGGTCGGTGAATCATACCACAGTGAGAAAGAAATTAAGGAATAAATTCATTCGGGTATGCTGCCTGGCATGTGCCATCTTGACCTTAAAAAGACAATCTGTCTTTTTTCCAATTTCTAGGATTTGATCATTCATTAAATTCTTTTGTTCTTTATGTGCTAAAGCATATTTGGTTAACATAGTTTCGAAATTTCAATGATGAATAGGCTGCCATGCCAAAGGGGTTTTTAAAATTAACTGAACATTATACATTTATAACTTAGAATAAAGCATGTGGCATATGTTACAATCCATTTCAGGATGACTTATGATTTGATTAAAGATTATAATGAACAATCAGAGGATTTAACTAATATAAAATTTTATTCAAATTGGCCATTTAAATTATTGAAAATCTATCTGGACTTGTGTTTTGGGAAGCTTTGCGTCTGACTTCCATATGCCCTTTGTTCTTCTGTAAAGTTTGCCTGGCTTAAAGGAAATTATTCAGTACAAAGCTCAATTACAAATGTGCTTTGACAATGGGGAAGCTGTATCTGTAGTCTTATCTGCCACTTCAACAGAGACGATAAAAGGTTCCATGGCTGGGAATATAAATGCATACGTCTACAAACAGCAGCAGTACTTGTCCTCAGTTTCAAACTCAGGAAAAGACGAAAATTTTCAGTGATTCTGGTTTGGAAAGTGAGTCACATTTTTAAGATTATTCCCGTAATCAGATCTCCTTGTCTTAAAGAAATAATGGAGCGAGGTGTATGTGAATTCTTACGGTATACAGCCATAATAAAAAGTAAAAATCATAGCTGCTACTAGTTTCCTTTCCAAAGTATGGAACTATTTCAGAGAACCTGAAATCTAATGACCTTGAGAAAACTGCAGTTTGCATTTTCATATGGGGGACCTTTCCTAAGTGATTTTTATATATATTGCAGTTATATATTTCAACATCCAAGATCAATATTTGTATTTTCTTCCATTTATTTCCCCTTCTAAAGAAATTTATTTTTGACTGTACTCTAGTGAAGTCTGCCTCCCTCAACACAAAGACTGTACAGATGAGATAACACAATAATAGAAGCAAAAATAATGGTAGAGGAGACATATTTGAGTTCTAATAAAAGTTTCTAATTAAGCAACTGACAGTTTATATGCTTGTATTTTTACATGTTAGGTAGAACTACACATAGTTATCTTAAAGTAATAATTTGGTGAAGGCTGAACACCATATACCTACTTTTTCTTGCTTAAAATACTCCCTACCACCCTACCACCCATGGATGGCAGAGTAAACTCCTCCAGACATTTACCTGTTTAGAAGGGAAGCAACGATAGATCTCACAAAGGCAGCAGGCTCTGTGCTCAAGTTATTTTTAGTTTCCAAGGATAAAGAGGCTAAGTCCAGATGCAACTACAGGGCAATGTGGTGTGTGTTTAATGTGTACTTCAACCTGTAGGATGCCACCTAACAGGCCTAGAGGGGTGATGCTCAGAGTGGCAGGCAGCATGGTGCCTGGGGAAGCCACAAGTACAGTGAGTGAGGTGAAGGGCAAGGGAGGTCTGGAGAACAAAAAGCGGGAATGAGAACAAGTTAACACATGCATAGTATTTACTTCAATTAAAGGAATACCAGGCCCCAATCAAGAAATCCCAGCTATTATCCAGTATGTTTCCACACTGGAGAGTGGGGGTCATGTGCACGTCTGATTCTTTTCCAGCTCACACATTAATTCTCCAGCCCTCTTTCTGCATGACTTCTGCACTGAACGCCAAAACTGAGAGGACAGCCCTATGCTACAATAAGTAGTTTGGGAATGGCTCTGAACCAAAGCAGTTATTTGATTCTGATCCAGGAATACCATTGCCATTACTCTCTCCTAAAATATTACAGATGGGAACACTGCACTCATGAAATGTGCATGATCCCTTACATTAGTGTCTTTTAGAAAAAAAAATCACTCTTTGAACCAATCTCACATTATACTTAGCACAAAATACTTTTAAGATTTTGCTGCTAAAGAGCTCAGCATAATAATGGGGCTATCAGAATGCCAGGAAAAAATATAAATTCTTTTTAGAGGCTGCTGAATGCATTTCATTTGACTGTACTTATGTCTAGGAGGGATAAGCATATACTGTCATTTTAATATTGACACTGTGTATTTATCCTCATTATGGTTCTGATGGTGGTAAGAAGAGAGTCTTTTTAACAAGGGCCAGGGAATATGAAAAGAGCCATTGGGTTTAAGCCGTTGAGTTCCATGGAAACGGCCCATGAAACCTGTCCCAGGGCTCCAAATATCGTACAGTTCTGTGCTTTCGTGATGTGGTCTTTATCCTCTGAACCATGAAGAGGCTAAAGGATCTTCTAGAACATGCCTTTGAGACTTTAATTTTTCATTAAAAGTGTAGGTGGAAAATTGTGATTTATAAGCAATGATGGATAAAAATAAGAGGTCACAGTCAATCACTGCCCCTGCCTAGTTCTCATTGCTTTGTCCCTAGGAAGTGGCATTGTTTGTAACAGTGAATGCAGTGCCACTCAGAAGTGAAGGCAAAGTCAGAATCTCAACAAAATCTTTAGATTTTTTTTTCAGGGTTTTATTGTTTTAGGAGTCAGTGTGTGTTAGGACATCCTCTTAGCTGTGCATGTAGTCCCAGCAGTAGAAATCTCTTCAGTCCAATAGTAAATAGGGGCCATTAAAATATCATTTTGCCAAACACCTTGAAGGGTCCTCACGCATTTTTCAGGGTACCAAACATCATGTGAAAGTAAAGATTATATAATTCATATTGAAGAGCTCAAAAAATGTACTTTTTTTAAATGAGGAAAAATTAAGATATCTCATTTTTCTGTTCCAAAAACATGTGTGGTGTAATATTTTCAGAAGAATACTATATTCAGTATAAATGAAGTTACATTTTAAGTTGAGGTTATCTGTAAACATAATGAAAGTTTTAAAATGATTTTCAACAAATTTCAAAGATTACATTTGGTTTAAACTACCTAAACCTATTTTGCTAGCTTGTAACTCCAATAAATTCTTCCCCTTCAAGATGGCTGTATTTGATATTGTGAATTGAATTTTTTGTTCTCATTAAAACTAAAACATTTTCATAACCAAATGCAAAAAGAATAATAAAAGTTATTACACTATCTATTGTTATCTTCAAAGTAGTTATAAGTACAAGATATAAGCCAATAAGATTCTTACAAAAAAAAGAAGCAAACATAATAACCCAACTTTTCAATACACTAAGACAAACTTTTAGTATAAATGAAACAAATTAGCATATATAGTAAAACATTCTTATAGCAACAAATTATGTCATTAGGGAAAGTATGAGAATTTCTCTCCACTTCCTATGAATCTCCCTTCTACTTTCCTCTATATTTGTCTGTTATATCTATACATTAACAAATATGACCTGCATATCTGTGACTCAGATAGAAAGGTCACCAATCATCTTTCCTTTGTGCAAATAGAAGGTGAAAAAAACAATATTGGTCCAAACTTTACCAGATTTTCATTACCTGGGCACAAGATGCCCCCTAGTATTTCAATCATAATAGATGTGGCCATTATTGGAATTTAGTTAGCAAAGTGATTATTTTTCTGTTTGTGTAGAAACATGATTCACATAACCATAAATGAAGCCCAAAAGTCTATCTCATCATAAACTTTGTGTACTTTCCTGGATTATAGCGTTGCCCTATCATAATCAAATCATGTGTAAACTATGAATATAATACCGTAAATGAACTTGAGGGCAAAGGGAATTTTTAGCTTCTTTCCAAAATTTAGGTTGACATTTAATTTTTTTTTTTTTTTTTCGGAACTGGGGATTGAACTCAGGCCCTTGTGCTTGCCAGGGAAGTGCTTATTCTACTGAGCCATCTTCCCAGCTCCCTATCATTTAAAATTTTTAAATAAAGTAATAAATAAAGTGGTTGACCTACCAGGTATTTGTATCCCTAGATCTTAAAATTCATCATATACAGGACTTACATGGTTATAATTATATATAAACTACTAAATTATAACACAAGGAAAAATATCTCTACATTTGTCATGTAACAGTATCTACAGAGAATCAATATATTGATTGGTATATGAAGATAGAACTACTTTAAGGAAAATGTCATACAGTAAGATTTAAAATATAGGTAGAATCGACACTGTGCTGGTATTGTAAGTTGTAGGTCTGTGTATATGGTGAATGTGTATCTGTGTGTATTATATACATATATGTATAACAGCCTCATTAAGGTATAATTGATAACACACAAAATCACATATGTTTAATGTATTGAGTTTGGATGGATGGTACATCTGTGATGTCACAACATCAATCAAAATAATAAATAGATTCATTACCTCCAACAAATTCTCTCTGCCCTTTGTGTTTTGGTTCATTTCCTTTTGTTTGCTTACGTATTTTTCACTAAGAAAACTTGACATGGGACTTACCCTCTTGACACAGTTTTAAAGGCCCAGTGCCATACTATATAGTTATTCTGTTGAAAAGCTGATCTCTAGAACTTTTATTGCAGCACTGAAACTTTATGTCTATTAAGGAACAACTCCCCATTCTTTCTTTTCATAGTCCCTGAACACCAGAATTCCATTCCATTCCATTCCATTTCATCTTGTCCCGTTCCATCTCATCCTATCATGTCATTTGTCCTTTTAGTAACCTATTTAAATACTCCATTAAAGTGGAATCGTCCAATATTTGTCATTCTACCCCTCCTGGCTGATTTCACTTAGCATGTCTTTAAAGTTCAGCCATGTTGTAGTATACAACAGAATTTCTTTCCTGTTTTGAAAGCCAAATTACAGATTATTCAACATGTAGCACCAGTCTGCTCTGTTCACTCATTGGCTCATGCACATTCCAGGGTTTCCGTACCTGAGCTATGGTACATGTCGCTGCAGCGATCCGGAGAATGAAGGTTTCCCTTCAAGATCCTGAAGCCAATTTCATTGGACATGTACCTCAAATTGGAATTACTGAATTATGTAATGGTTGAGTTTTAAGTGTTTCAAGAACTTCCACACTGTTTTCCATAAGGACTGCACAAGCCTTATTTTCCACTAAGAAAGTAAACGTTCTGATTTATCCAAATCCTCTCCAGAGCTTAATATGTTTTTTTAAAAAATTAGCCATTCTGATAGCTGTGATGCTTATTGTGGTTTTGATTTGCATTGCCCTGATGATTAGTGATTTTGATGACCATTTCATATAACTTACGTTTTTCTGTTTTCTCCTAAGAAATATCTACTTAATCATCTTAGTGATGAATGCATTCAGCTGCATGTGTACATCTGTTTTAAATTCATTGATCATCTTAGTAACTAGAACCTTTTGCCTATTTTTAGACAAAAGTGATTGGTCTTTTTGCCGTTAAATTGTAGCCTTCCTTGTATATAGTGGATCTTAACCATTTATCAGATGAAAGATTTATAAGTGTTTTCTTTCCTTTCGTAGGTTGTCTCTCTGCCGTTTATGTTGTTTCTTTTACTATAGAGAAACTTCACAGTTTGATATATTCTCACTTGTCTTTTGGTACTATATATACATCATTTAATTATGTCCATGTGGGTTTATTTCTGTACTCTGCTTTGTTTTTCCATTTGTCTAAGTATTTGTCTTTGTTCCAGTATCATTTCATTTTAATTATTGTAAATTTCTGATATATCATGACAGCAAGAGGTACGGTGCCTCCAACTTTGTTCTTCTTCCCTATCATAGTGTTGTCATTATAATTCCATGTGAATGATAAGATTTCTTTTTCTGTAAATAATACTACAAAGACTTTGATAAAGATAATGTTGAATCTGTATATCACCTCGGGTAGTATATACATTTAAACAGTATTATCTATCAGCATATATGTGTATGTTGGCATGTATTCATGTCTACTCTAGTTTCTTTCATCAATATAGTATATTTTCTATGTAGAAGTCTTTCACTTTCTTGCATAGGTGTTTTCTTGAGTATTTTATCCATTTTGATGCTTAACTTCCTTTCTGATACTTGTATTGATACTTCACTGTCACTATACAGAGATCCAGCTAATTTTGTACATTTCTCTTATGCCCTATAATTGTACTAAATCTTCTTATTGTATCTTAGGATTTCTTGTTTATGTATGCCACGTCATTTGAAAACAAAGACATCTTCTTTTTCCTTAATTGGGTGCCATTTATTTCTTGTTCTTACTAATTGAACTGATTAGTGTTTCTAGTATATTGAAAATAAGTTGCAGAAGTCAGAATACTTGCCATGCTTTTAATTTTAGAAAGTCTTTCTATTTTTTCACTGCTATGATGCTAATTTAAGCATATCATACTTGACCTTTCTTGTATTTCTATACCCAGTTGTTGAGCACCTTTTGTAAAGAAAGAACATTGAATTTAGTTAACTGTTTTCTTCATCAATTGAGATGTAGATTTTCAATCCTTCATCTTCTGAAGGTGATTTATTACATTTATTCATTTGTATATATGTTAACTTCTATGCACACCTGGAAAACTTCAACTTGACCATTGTGTATGATCCCTTTAATATGATGTTGAATTTTGTTTGTTAGAATTTTATTGAGGATTTCACATCTGCATTTCTCAGTGATCTGACAAAATGCTCTGCAAATCGGAAGCAGATGTACATCTTTCTCAAAAACATTTGAAATTTTCTATAGAATAGATTGCACGTAAGGCTATACTCCTTCATAAATTTCATATTAGAAAGAGTTTGGGATAAATTTTATGTATGATGTAAGATGGAATCCAATTTCATTCCTTTCTATACGGATATATAGTCTCACCCCATATGATTCATTGAAGTGTCTATTCTTTCCTGTTGTGTCTTTTGGTAAGATATTTATATCATTTAACCAACATCATTCATTGGAGAGTATTCTATCCATATTTTGTGTTTTGGTATGATATATACATCATTTAATTATGTACATGTGGTTTTATTTTTGAACTCTTGCTTGTTGCACTGATCTGAATATCTGTTTTTAATCCAGTAGTATATCATTTTAATCACTGTAGCTTTCTAATATAATTTGAGGACAGGTGTTCGAGTAGCTTTTCTGAACACAGATGTACAAAGGTAATAATAAGTAGCCAGAGATAAACTGCAAAATTCTCAAATATGTGTAAATTGAACTAGCCATCCCTTAACAACAAATGGATCAAAGAAGAAAGCTAAGGAGAAATTTTTAAAATGTCTTGAGAGTATGAAATAACATAGCAGAGAAAAACTTATAGGATACAACATAATAAATGTAAGAGAGAAGTTTTTAGTGATAAGTGTCTATGTTTAGGAAGAAGGAAGATATCAAATAAATAGCCAGACTTTATACCTCAAATCAGTAGAAAAAGAAGAAACTAAGCCAAAGTTTAGAAAAGAAGGAAACACTAGAGACTAACAGTAAAATTCAATGAAATATACTCCAGAAAAATAATACAGTCAACAAAACTAAGAACTAGCTTTTTGAAAAGGCCAACATAATTGACCAATTTAGAAATTCTGACTAATTAAAGAGAGAAGACTTAGGTAAGTAAAATTAAAAATGAAAGCTAAAAGAGATGTCACAAAGGCACTAATGAGCATGAGACTCAGTATGAACAGTCACATTGAAACAAAATGAATCTCCTATGAGAAAGGATGAGTTTTTGTACACATGTAACCCAGAAAGACTGTGTGGAAGAAGAAGAAGAAGAAGAAGAAAAAAAAAAATATATATATATATATATATGACTTGTAAAGTGAAATTTTCCCAAGAACATTTTGCCTTAAGGCTGTGTAAGGTAGAACTGCCAATTAAATTTTGTGATCCATTTTTTCCAATGTAAACATGGTGATATTTCAGCAATTTCTAACAAGACAGTGTGAGACAAATGTAAAGACAGGGAAATGCTGTGATTTAGCTGTAGCAACAGAACCACACTGGGGCATTTTTCACACCTAAGAATATTTGTAGAGTCATTGAGATCTCTGAGGGTGATGTATTTGAGTTTATGAGGACAGTTATTTCACCCATGGTGAACTTAATGCAAAAATGCTTCTGCAAGGTGCTTTATACCTTAATATTTTGAACTACCAGGACATTTCAAATGTGTTTGTAACCAGTGCACATATGTGTATAACCAAGTTCCTCCTGACAATATATATTTCAAAAAATTAAAATAGCATAGATACTACTTCCATAGGGTTCTATAAGCATTGTCACATTCATCTCTATTACTACTGCTCAGACTGCTGTGCAATTATTCACTTACATGTCTATATCTGCACTAGATTGTTAAGTTCCCTGAGTGTCAGAGGCCAAAATTATTCGTCATTGCTGCCCCAGCTCATTTTGTAGTGTCTGACATATATCAGTACCACAGGAAAGGTTTTAAACTTCATATGGCTAACATAGTCTGTGTCCAGACTATTAAGAAATATATAGTATCTTGATGTTTTTCTTATCTGAACAAATCAGAAAGAGTGCCATGAAGAGATACATGCACACCCATGTTTACAACAGCACAGTGCACAAGAGCTAAATACTGGAAGTGACCTCTATGACCATCAACAGATGAGCAGATGACAAAAAATGTGGCATTTATATGCAATAAACTACTACTCTGTCACAAAGAAGGATAAACATTGAGTCACTCAGCGAAAGGGCCCTCCTTGAGAAGATAATGGTAAGTGAAATAATAGTTAGGCACGCAAACTTAAATATCACATGGTTTCTTTTATATGAGTAACTCAAAATGTAAATAAAGAGCAAAATAAAAGGCAGATAGGAAATAATGAGGAAAAAAATTAGCACTTGGGGTATTTAAGAGATAAAGGAGGGAGGACAAGAGGGGAGACAAATGGGTTTTTTAAAAAAAAGGAATTGTAATTTGTTGTGTACACATTCCAAGTAATCATTATATATAAAAATGAAAAAATAAAAAAGGAGTCTAAGAGATGAAGGGAGGAACATGAACAGAAAGGAAAGGATTTTAAAAAAAATAAGATAATCTTATTCATGTACCAAACACCAATGTTAAATTTTATGTATTACAAACATGTACTATTAAAAATAACAAATAAGCTATTTAAAAAGAGGGAAAAAGAGATCCCATCCTTGATATCATTTAACACCATAATTGACTCTCTAGTCCCTTTCCTTTCTATATTACGCAGGTATTCTTTACAGGCATTCCAATGAAATTTCATTTCCCGTAGAATAAAAACCATAACCAGACACTTGAAATTCATGCACTAAAAATTTAGTATCAGAAGAGCTCAATTCCCCAACTCTCAGGTGAAACTCCTTAAGAAAAGACAGTCACCTTTAGTGTCTGGAAATTTATGGTCTGTGGATCTGGACTGCAGAACGGACTTGCACACTTACTTCCTTTGTGACTTCACCTATTCAATAAGATATAAAAGCTGAGAATTTGAAGAGAAGGCTAATAAGCAAGTTCAATTATGTTTGTTTGGAATAGCAAGTTTGTGGTAAGAACAAATATCCTAGAGCATTCAACTCCAATCCATTAATCTGTGGAAAAATGTTCAAAGACATCACAATTATTCATCATTACCTTAGATGGATGAAATGGATAAATCTCAGTGATGACAATGAGAATGATAATCAGTTTAATCAATTTTCCAATAGTACGGTGGACTACTTGGGCTCCTATCTAGAAAATCTCAGCCAGGCATGGTGAGTACACATTGTGTAATCCCAACACTCCTGAGGGATGAGGTAGGAGGATCACCAGGCATTTGAGGCCAGCCTGGGCTACATAGTATACTCAAGACCAGCCTGAACTATGCAGTGAGACCTTGTGGCCAAAAAAAGCAAAGGGAAGATAGTTAAACAATAGGCATTCCGTTTTCTTAGTTTAATGGCAGGAAAGTCCAAGATCAGGAAACCAGACAATTGTTACTGATCACCACCATCTTGCTACATTCCCAGCTAGCAAAGAGAGAGGGAAATCCCTCTGTCTTCTCCTTAGTACAAAGCCACCAATCCCACCGTGAAGGCCCCCTTTGCAAGACTTTGTCTATCTCTAACTACTTCTGCAAGGTCGTGCCTTTGATACCATCCCCCTGGGGCTGGGGCTTCTGCATGAATAGAGGGTTTGGGGGGGGGGGACACAAACCAAGCCATAGGAAAAACGTTGCAAAGAGTTTAACTTGTGATTGTCAAGGACGTTCTCATGGACTCTTCTGGTGAGCTTCATTAATAGGAGCTAATGATTTAACTGCATGTTTACAATGGTAACATTATGGTTTGTATCTAGATGTCCCCCCAGAGCTTCATGCAGTTGCGGGGTGGCTCCTAGAGTTTGTGATTAATTCTTGATCCAATACTGGGATTATGGGTGTCAGTGCTGCATACACCCTGGGGCAGATAATCTGCATACAAATGTAAGGAGGGGAGAGAGACTTGTGAGCCATAGCTGCTGCTCCTCCCTTCGCTCTTTGCTATTCCCTGCCACCATGAACGGCTACCCTGTGCCATCTGCCACTCTGCCTTGGAGCCAGCCGAGTATGGACTGAAACCTCCACCGTGAGCTCAGTCAACTTTTCCTTTCTTAATTTATGTTGTCAGATGTTTTGTCCCAACAATGAGAGAAGAGTGAGACAGGTAATGAGTTCTGAGAGGAGAGATGGTGGGAGTGTGTTGGGGAAAGAGTGTGAACACGGGCAGGTCCTGAGCACAGTGCTCCAGAGCAACACAACCACAACCCAGGTGTTACTGTGAATGCTGATGGATTAAAAAAAGATTAATTAAAATATAGGAATACCTCTAGCTTACATTTTTATTAATCAAGTATTATTCATTTCCAATACTGTTTTATTTATTGTTATAAAAAGTATTTCCAGCACTACTACTATTTCGTGATGCATTATTATTATTTATTTATTTTCCAAATTGAAGACCAATTCTCTAGACCTCAGGAATATATTATTTCTTCAATTATTTTCCTACTCGTTTGTTATGAGACCTGAAATTCTGACTATGCTAGCGTGGTAAGAGAATGCATGAACTAGTAACACCCATGAGACACTACTACCCACTATTGCAAATGTATGGCCCAGTAAACAGAAAAAAAAAGAGCAGAAATAGGGGTTGGAATTTGGTGCTCCCCCACTGTAGAGTCCTTGCACAAATTTTTTATTTTAAAATACTGCATAGGTGAAAAAGAAAGTGTAGATTTTGAAAGAAGAAAGTTGAAAGTTCCGGGAAATCATGTGGTGGGAAAGACTCAGGAAGCCAGGCATACAGAGGCTGGAATAAAGCTTGGCTAAGTAACTTCTTAGCACACACTGTGGAGCCCAGAACTCCTCAGGTACGCTGCTCCAACCCTGGCCCTTCTCTGAGTCTCCTTCACGACCACCCCCAGCTCTATACCTTCTACTACTTTGCCTTTTAATGTTTCTTAGAAAGACTGATAAGAATGTCTTGTGTTTAGCCTCCTATGAGCAACATGTTTCTGTATCCTCAACTTCCTACTTTATTCCTAGATTTGTCCGCCTCAACTCAAAAGCAGAATTGTCGCCCACATCTACATTTCAACCACCCTTTTTGCTGGCTTTTGGGCTCTGAGTGCTTGACCATGTTGATGTTTTGCACCCACACTTTCTCTCCAAACTTCTCTTTCCACACTTCCAAATATTCATTTTTCAGGTGAGCAACTCCTTCCTTCTCTCATAGGAATCCCCTATAAAGCGGGTCATTAATAGGGGATTCCTTATTCTTTCCTAAACTTAACCATCTATTGAGACACTAATACCAGAGGTGTTGTCAAAGCGTTCAGCGTAAGAACCTCCACCAGCCATTTGCCCTACGTAGAGCTGTGACTTGGTCTATTTGTTCTCTCTTCTTTGCCTGATTTCATGCCTTCACTTATGCTTCTTGTTTTCTTTCCATATACTATTCTATAATTTTCTACCATCACTCACTTTTATGGCATTTTTTAACCTTTAGAAATAGAAGGTCTGTGTTCTCTGTGAAACTGTCCTCAGACACTCAGCAAACCTGTGTGTCTTAGGTGCTTTCTGGAAACAGTCATGGACCTAGAGTTTATCAGTTATTGTCTAATGGCTGCATATTGGAATCTCAAGGTAACCTAAAGGCTGAATCCTATATTTCTTCTCAATCCTGGCATGGTGAAGAAAGTTTAGGAGTTGGTCATAGTGTATTGAATTCATGATTTGTCAAAGATTTTCATGTAGTCCTCTGCTGGACTCTCATCTGCTCAGAAGGGATTTGATTGACCATTGCATCTAATACAGCCCTTCTGCAAGGCAGAGTCTTTACTCTGTTCAAGGTTTTCTTTATAACATTTACAGGCAGTTTATTGTTTTAATCGTATTTTTAACTGTCTGCCCCATTGCCATAAAAATTCAAGTTCAGTGAGGCCAGGAACTTTGGTTGTATCACCACTATAGCCACAGAGACTAAATGATACCTGGCACTTGACAGATATCAAGCAAGTGCTAAAAGAATGAGTGAATCTGCTTAGGATTTAGTTTTCTGATTGACCAGAAAGAGCTGGGATATTACTCTAGCCTGTGGTCAAGCCCACAGGTGTAGGTTCTCTATATCATTAAAAATTAATGAAGGACCAAGATGAACACATGTGGATAATGTTCCCAGAAAAACAGGAACGTCCCCGCAGTGGAAGGGAGGCTTTAATGAATGTCAAAGTCTTGTCCTCTTCCTTTCCTAATAAAACACAGGACCCAGATATGAGCATCTCTCTTTTAACCTGGCCCCCCTGACTTAATGGTAAACAGAGCACTCAGCTATGTAATGCTTGTCAGTTGCCCAAAAGAAGAATTTAACAAGGGGAGGAGGAATGAAAAATAACTCAAAATATTTTATGCAAAAGAAAATGTCTCTCCCATTTATCACCAAGGACATAAACCTCCTATTACTGTGTAATGACCACAGTCTCTCATTTGTGCTTCATAACAAAATCTATTTGATGTCAATGTTTAACTAGTATCATTAATGAAAATACTTACAACACTTGGTCAAGCGTTCCGTGCGCACTTTTATTAGCTGCACATAAATCCAGAGGAAGCATGCTCTGCTGCTGCTGCCTCTTCCTTTAGAGCGTCGTATCTGTTCCAAATGCTAAGTCAGGACCACAAACCTCCATGATTCCACACTGCTTCTCTGTGTTGCACAGAGAATTCTCCTATACTGCACAGGGAATTTCAATTATTTTCATAGTAAAGTACCTTAAAAATACACACATACATTTACATATATAATATGTGAGGACAGAAGGAAGAGAGAGGAAAATTTTACTTACACATTTTTCACAGTAAAAATCAACTAAAATTTATGTGCTACATTATTTGCAAGAACATGGTTTCATATCTCCTGGTCAACAATTACAAAAGTTGGTTATATGCAAATGAATTCAAGTATCACCTCAATATTTTGTATTTTATTATTTATTTATTTATTTGTATTTAGTACAGGGTCTGCATGGTCTCACTACACAGGTCTGACTCATAGTGATCCACCTGTTTTAGGCGTCCCAAGTGCTGGGATTACAGGAGCGTGCCACTATGCCCAGTGGCAGTCACTGTCTCAGCATGCCATAGGGGCAGGACTGTCACAGCATGCCAGGGATCAAACCCCAGGTCCCTGCATCTGCCTAAGCAGGTGCTTAAATCCATTGAGCATTTGGCCAGCCCAATATTTTTTATTTTAATAAGGACTGTTTGTGATGAAGTAGATAAATAGTCTTAGAATTCTCAGTAACACATAGTTTTGTTTGCCCAGCTATTTGTCGAACACTTTCTATGTTCTCAGTTGAAAGTGAATTGAGAAACCCTTTCATGTAAATCTTGGGAATATTACTATCTCATCCAAAGATAGTGAAGCTAAGCCAGGATGATGGTGCATACATGTAATTCCAGGCTTCCATGAGGCAGGAGGATTGCAACTTTGAGTCCAATCTGGGCAGTTTCATGACTTAGGGAGACCCTGTCTATAAATAGATGCATACAAACATGCATACACATATGCATATTACATACATACATAGGCTGGGATGCACATCAATATAAAGGGCTAGAGTACAACCACCAGTACCACCAAAAAAAGAGATAAAGACTAGACAGTTTCAATGGTTTGTACAATGTCACAAAGCTAATTCTATAACAAAAAGATCTGAAGGTCAAGTACGCTACTTTTGACGCAATGCTGGGTCCTTGATGATGTGTTGTGTTAGACCTTGGTCTTAAAGGGTAAGTATCATGACAAGGGTGCATTGGAGCTAGAAATCTACAGCTATGATGAGAGGTATGATGGCTTGTCTGCAAGCCAAGGGAGACTTTAAGGAAAAGATAGCAGCATGATTACAGAAAGTCAAAAACCATTCATTCTTACTGTTGCTTTTGTTTGCCTTTTGATCAGGGAAAGGAATGAGCAAGCCATGTTTTGGGCAACCAAAGTAGCTCTGCTGGCTTTTGCTGAATAGAATGACCATCCAAGGAGCCAAGATGCGGCTCAGCAGGCTGGTAGCCACGGCCTTCTTAGACAAGGGGCTCCTATGTACCAAGAAGAGTATTTTACGTTTTTATGACCTAATATTTTTGAAGAAATTCCAGCCCTCACAGATACCATCACATTTAGTCTTCATAGGCCTGAGAGAAAGACAGGAGTCACCATCGTCCCTGCGTGAGGTACAAAAAACATACATAGCATGCAGACAACAAGAAGCTTATTTTCATTGCAAATATGGACTGGCGGAAATGGCTGTGAAATCCTTCATTTACATCTGAGAGCCCAATCCCTTTTCCACCATGAATCTTATACTCTGTTCCCTTTAATGGTGTGTAATGGAAATATGTTAGGGGAGGGAACACTGCATTTTCATTTCTTAGCCATATCTTAGTCTTTTTAAGTGAAATAACATACAGCAAATGTATTCCTTAAAGAGCAGCTTCTCTTAATGGATTATTAGAAAAGATAATAATATTACCTTTGTTCTATAGAGATTCAGAATAGTCATTTCTCTTCTTGCATTTTTTCCTCTTTGCCTTTTTTTGTTTCTTTTGTTTCTCAGTTAAGGATTCAAGTAGAACTTTTTCTGTATTTATGAACTTTTAAAACAGCATTATCTCTTTGACCTAGATATTTGTTTGTCTGGATTTTTATATAATAAAATTTCTTAGGAAAAAGGCTTAAACAAAGATTCTCAAACTTTCTGCTGCTGACAGTACTGGAGAATCACTTCCTTTCCAGAGCATCATGTGGAGTTCGGGATGTGTGACTGTGCTAGAGACAGAAGGAATGGCCTTGTGGTGAGAGGAACTGTGGCTAAACAGAGGTAGCAGAGACAGGGTGCATCCCTGGTTAGGTCCTTCGGCCATACGCCCTAAGGTTCACTAGTGGAGGATCATATTAAAATTACGTTTTACACCAAAGAAACTAAAAAGACTGCCATGGGTATCTAGGTTAACATCGGCCTTAAAAATGCCAGAAGGTTTTACTTTTTATACCTTGTTTCTATACCTTTCTGCTGGATGGTTAAGACCAAGATAAAGCAAGACCTATATATAACAAGAAATGTAACTTTTGTGTCTGACCAGGTCAGTCAAATCCTTTCAGGATTTACCCTGAAAACCTGTACAGCAGTTTATAGATCTTTTGTCAATGTCAGCCAAACAAAAAAGGGGGGGTATAAATGAAGGACTATTTTGTAGTAAAAAAAAAAAAATCTGTCTATCTATCTATCTATCTATCTATCTATCTATCTATCTATACAAAATAGCATAGATATACAGCTACCTTCTTAGTTAAATGAGAAGAAAGCTTTGAACTAATAATATTTAGACGAGATATCATGCCTGCATCTTGTATTATGAATAACTGCTACAAAGACAACAATATGCAATGTATTAATTATTATAACTGTCCTATTAACCTGCTTTGAAACTGTCTCATTGCTACTTCTTTCTCAATAAAATTAATATAAACAAAATGCCAGAAGGGCAGGCATAGCTTTGTCAACAGAGTACTAGAGATCAAGTGCAAAAAGCTTGGTCCTGGTGCTTTCATGAACTCTCCAAACAGCCAGGATGACCTGGACTGCTGATGTCTGTAGCTGAATATGGTAGAAGCGTCTACCTTCTACCTAAGAGGCATGATTGACTGTAAATCATAAAACTCTGTGTTTTAATGCTAATCGTACAAAATGCAAATAACACAAATCACTAGAAAACCAAAGAACTGTGTTTTACATGATCTTTAAAGCTTTCTCAGCATAAAGTAAAATCAAGGAGTTTATCTGGGACTATTATTTTTTATGTATTTGGTACAGGGTCACACTATGCAGCTCAGACTCATAGCAATCCTCCTGTTTCCAGCCTCCCCAGCACTGGGATTACAGGTGTGTGCCACCACATCTGGTCTTGGTGGCCGGCTCAGTGGGACCAGGGATTGGGCAGGTGCAGCTTGTGGTGCTGGGGATTGAACACTGGTCCCTGTGCTTGCCCAAGCAGGTGCTCAGTCTGCTGAGCTATTTTGCTGGACTAATGGGAGCTATTTTTAATGAGATTTCTTTTTTCAAGTAAAGAGTAGTGAATAAAGGTAAAGACGTGTGTCTTTATTTGACACAGATAGTGATTTAAAAGTAAGACTGGCAGTTGTCTTGCCTTAAAAGCAGGTTACTTCCATTTTGTCAGAAAACCTAATATTGTACGAAGCATTGTGGAAAATTAGAGGAACCCTGACTTCAATTATGAACTAACTAGAGGTGGAATGTAGATGTGGGAAAACTTTCATTGGTGCTTTGTAGAATGGCATGATGAAGCACCATCTCCCTTTACCCCATGGATTGTGGGTTGAAGTGAGATGCTTGAAAGAATTCATCTGTGTCCCCCCCGGGAAAGTAGATGAATGAGCAGGTCTAGGAATTTCTGCCTTCCATATTTGGAGACATGCCAACAATCGGAGCAAAGGCTTGCAAGCCATGGTGTCAAAGCTTATGTGTCCTGGGAAACAGACCAAAGCCAAGACATGTGGAACAAGGCGAGGGTGATTAAGTCACCTCTGAGGGATAAAATATAAGCCAGGCCTCAGAAACGGAAGCAAGTAAGAACCAAGGAATTCAGTCTTAGCCACAGTCAAGAACAGCACAACTAAGCCAATTCAGTATTACTGTTTGATTAACTACTTGGAATAAAAGAATAAAACCTGATGTTTCTTAAGAGCTCCCCATGTAGCCAGCACTTTTATTTTATCTAGAGAATCTCAAGTGTGAACTCACCATGTGCAGGGCGCTTTGACTTTATCTAAAGAATCTCAAGTGTGGACAGCAGTCCTAACAGGTTGTTGATAAGGATAATGATTCCTCAGGAAAGATTTAGAAACCTGCCAAAGATCACTTAGTGAATAAGCCATAAATCAGATCTTTATGACTTCAGAGCTAATGGTTCTTCAATGCCTGGCTCCTTTCACTGGGGAGAAATGAATATGAAATGCTGCACATCTCTGAACTGAATTCTACAGCAACCTCACAGTCTTTTCTGAGCTTAGCCTCCTATGAGCCTCATGCTACATCAAAATGTGGGTCCTGGTCACTGGAGACCCTGGTAAGGTCTTTTATGCAGTATTACTAGGAGTAATCACTCCTTTTAGGACAAGGATATCAGCCTGCTGAACTCCATTCTGAGTAATATGTTGGTCTTCATTTTCCCTTAGCTTTTATATATTTTAAACCCCTTGCCATGAGCATTTTGTGAATGCTGACAGACCCCTTGTATGAGGTATAGGTGATCTTTATGAGTTCTTTGGGATGTTTATGAGTTCTTTGACTGAAAGCAAGTCCAATCTCATGACAGCAGTTCTGAACAAAGCCTTGCAGGAATTTAACCCTATATTTCTCCATGGAGCAATGGTTTAGTAAGAAATGGGACTTGGTACAACATGAGTATCAAAAACAAGAGCTTGTCATATGGTAAATGCTAAAGAAGAGGAAAATTATGTTATCAAGAATTGTAACAACTTTATCCTATTTGCATAGAATTTGCATCTATACAGTAAGTTTTATAGAAATTTGCAGAAACCATTAAGGAGAAAGAAAGAAAGAAAACTTAACTTCATTGGTTACTATGGCATCTTCTCTCATTGGCAACAATCAAACAAACATCAGCCTTGATTCAGCCAGGATTTGTTGTTACACTAAGTTGAAAAATAAAATTGTATGTCTTCATCTCATGAAGTGATCATACATTGTAAATGACGATAGCTGATCGACATGTGCGTTATTGCACACAGTTTTTGCTCTTCCTGTTAGAACACTTACTACCCTTTCTCAGCATTTTAGAAACCCAGAATATGTTGTTAATTATTTTCAGCATGTAATGTAATAAATCTCTTGAAATTATTCATCTTGTCTTTTGCTGACATCGTCTTTCTTGTCTTTTGCTGACACTACCCTCTGATACATACCATTCTACTCTCTAATTCTAGAAGATCAACTTTTTCATACTCCATACATGAATGAGATCACATGGGATTTGTGTTTCTGTGCCTGGCTTATTTCATTTAACATAATGTCCTCCAGGCTCATGCGCATTATCCCAGATGACAAGATTTCTTTCTTTTCTGTGGCCAAGGAGTTCTCCATTAGCATATGTATCATATTTTCTTATTCCATTCATCAGTTGGTCTAAATTAGGTTATTTCTATTTCTTGACTATTGTGATTAGTTTTGAAATAACCAGGGGAGTGTGAAGAGCCCTTCAACATATAATCTTATGTCCTTTGCATACATACTCAGGAGAGGAGCTGGCTTATCCTATGATAGTTCTATCTTTAACCTTTTGAGTAGCCGCCATATTGACTTTCATAATGGCATACTAACTTGCACTGCCACCAACAGTGAGCAGGTGTGCTTTCGCTCTGACACCCTTCCCAACCCTTTTAATCTTCTTCCTCAATGATAGGAATCTAATAGGTGTAAGGTAATCTTTCATTGTGGTTTTGATTGCCTTGATGTGTAGTGGCAGTGAGCGATTTAAGCATACTTGTTGTCAATTTATGTGACTTCTTTGAAGAAATGTCTGTTCTGATCTTTGTTTATTTCAGAATTAGGCTATTTGTATTCTTGCTATAAAATTGACTTCTGTATGAATTTTGGGTATTAGCTCCTCACCAGATGTCTAGGCTGCAAATATTTCTTCCCATTCATTAGTTATTTGTTTGTTTGTTTGTTTGTTTGTGGGGATTTTTGGTGGAACTGGGGATTGAACTCAGGCCAGGATTGAATTCAGGCCCTTGCGCTAGCCAGGGAAGTGCTTATTCCACTGAGCCATCTCTCCAGCCCCTGTTGTTTGTTTGTTTGTTTGTTTGTTTGTGGGGGGTTTTTGGTGGAACCAGGGATTGAACTCAGGCCCTTGCACTAGCCAGGGAAGTGCTTCATTCATTAGTTATATCTTTCCCCTGTTGACTGTATCCTTGCTTTACAGAAGTTTTCTGGCTCAATGGATATATGTCTGTTTTTGTTTGAGATTTATTATTAAATGGCATCATTGATGCTGTCCTCTTAGAATTTTAGTCTTCAGACTCTATTACAGGACAGAAAATTATTAAGTAAAATTAGGGGACAAATACCCAAATATCTCTGCTCGTTGACTTTAGAGAATTATTTGATGGTCTCTTGAATGGCACTTGACCAGATATTAAATAGTTTTAACTCCCTTCGGTAGCTAGTGGATAGCCTAAAGTTCTCTTTCTGACATATGATTGATTTTGTCAGAACTGATGAGATTATCTGACATATCTTCCCTTGCCAGGGAAGTAAAGAACTGCAAGCATAATAAATTCAGGCTTAACTGGTTTTACGCAGCCATGCTTGAGCACTCCATAAAGGACATGGAAGTTGGCACCAGGAAGTTTCTCTGAGAAATTCTTCCTATTCAGTTGATTTAGAACATGATTAAAAGTCCTTTGTACAGTAATCCCGGAGTCACTGTATGCTAATAGATGTGCTCTTAAATCCTATGGATAAGAAGACATAAAAGTGATCACCAAGCCTACTGTGCTTGGCCTCATGAGGCTGAGAAAGATAGATTAGGTCTCTACCAAGGAAACCCTAAGTCCAGCCAAATATTTTCAATATCCATGCAGAAGAAAGTGATGCCTGTGAATCAGCAATCTTATATTTAGTCCTAGGAAATCAGGTGGAAAAGGGTCCTGTTTCCTTTAGGAGGATGGCATCCAGGTCCAGGTCACCACCGCCCTACTGTGGCTTCCAGCCTGAGCATGGAGCCTTTTTAGAGATCCCTCAGTAAGGCTGATCTACCGTGTGACTTTGCACCATAAGACACATCCCATCCCATTGAAGCCTGGGCGTTTGGAGCTATTTAAAAAGCAAAAAGCACAAAGTATGAGAACATGGCACTGAGTAGCTAGATTAAGAATACTTTTTTGTGCTTTGAGAGCTCAAAAGCAGGAAGAGCCTACTTTGTTGGACTTCAAGTAGGACTACGCCTACTGGTGGTGACCCAAGTGCCTGCCCATCTGCACAGAGGTGTCCCTCTGAATGACTGCAAGTGTGTTGAGGGTCACAAGTAAACCTAGGTGACTAGGCAATTTGCAAACCAGGTTCAAAATAACAAAGAAATAGGGGCCATGTTTTACAGAACACCTATGACCCTTAGCCACATAGCCAAACTTTTAATACTACTGGCTTCCTGGAACACAAGCTCTAATCATAAACAAAACACAAAACATAAATGTTTACATCCTTGTCAGTGTAATTCAGTGAAATGAAAATACTGGCTATAGGCAAATCAATTTAAATAACTCTTCTAACTTTAATGAGGATGTTTATAGGTAATAAGCACACACAAAAAAGGCAAAGATTTTACTCGCATCATGCTTTATAAGCTGTATTATATGCTCCACAAGCAGGGCTTCTACTTTCTGTTTTAGCTCTTCTGACTCCAAATTCTTTTGTATATATAATAAATTCCTATGATTTTTAAATTTAATCTAATTTTATTTTTGACATTTTAAAACAAGCGTCATTTACTTAATGCTCATTTCAGCTCTGAAAAATGCTATTATTGTTCATCTGCCCCTTGTATGGATAAGCAAATGGAAGTTTGGGTGGGTGAAGCAATTGATCAAGGTTCTACAGTAAGGGGAATATCCAAGACTTAAACTCCAGCACTCTGATGCTGTAGCCCATTCTATACACAACTGCTCTATCAGCCCTTACCTGCCAATATTTTGCAGTGTTTGAAGTGGAGTATCAAATAATTCTGCTTCTGTGTGGGAAGGTTAGAGTCATTCCTGAAACAATTAGGAACTCAAAATTGAAAATGAAAACTGGCCTTATTCTGGTAAGTTCTTGAAAATTTGGAGGCTTCATAGTGTCCCAAAAGGTCAAATGATACTAAAGGGTCTCTGCTATTTCAACAAGAGGCGCCTCTTCTCTGAGAGGCCGCCAGAACTCATTTTATATTATGCTGTGAAGGGAAGAACCCAGACAGTAAATACAGAAAGTCTTTGTGGATGATCATTTTTTGTTTGCTTGTTTCAAGTTGGTATGGTTGGTGAAGCTCCATCTATTTACAGTTTATAAAATGGGAAAAGTGAGAAAAGCAAAACTCAATTTAGCAGCAACCTATGGATTTTTTTTTACCAGTTCTGTCCAGGATAGAAAGAAAGATATACCTTGGAGCTTTAGTTTTCTCTGACTGCAACAAACAAAACAAATGAGTAAATTATATCCCTGATCATAAATGATTTAGCTGATGGTAAGGAGCTATGCTAACCTGATTCTGCTTTTGCAAATAAGTTAACAGAACACTTGAAAATTACACAAAATTTATTGTTCTTTTGATTTGCTTTAGGCTAACAAAATCAGCAGACAACCTACAGTGTTGTACAGGTAGAACCACAAAAAAAAGTTCACATCAGAAACATGATGAAACGTAGCCAGCCCAAGTCAACAATCAGTTTGTTTTACTGCCTAGAATTCTAGAGCAAGTGATCCACAAATTGATATTCACACTAGGTGGCTGCTTAAATTAAGGCGTGAAAGCTAGCTTCAGTCCCTATTCAGTACAGTATGAAAGATGGTGACAACCAAGAGATAGTGTCTGAGATCACTTTCAACTTGGATTATTGAACTGTGAAAAGGAAAAGGGGACACAAAAGTCACAATCTTTTAAGTCCCTTCCTTGCTCTAATAACTAGTGAGGAAAAGCTCACACAACCAGATCCTAAATTGTGTGCATATATATTTTCAAGGCAGCTTCAGCACATTTTTATTATGCGTATATTCACTTTTCTGCTTTGTTGATGCAGAATTGACAAAAATCCTGTATTTTTGTGGCCTACAACGTGGTGTGTGGACATATGTGTATACAGGGAACCAGTGTCCGCACTTCACCCATATATCCATTATTGACATAGTTATTTCTGTGTGTCTGTGTGGTGAGAAGCTTTAAGATACCCCATTGTAGAAAATGTCTAGCATACAACACGGTATCATTAATTGTAGCCACCACACTACAGGATGAGGCTCCCGGCATGGATTTATTCCATATATCTGAAGCTTGACCTTCTTTGACTAACATCTCACCGTTTCCTTTAGCCCTTGACAACCACCATTCTTCCTCCTTCTATGAATTTCACTTTTTAAGATGCCCCATGCCTGTGAGATCATGCAGTGTTTGTGTCTTCCTGTGCCTTGTTTCTTCCACTTAGCAGAACTTCCTCCACATTTTTTTCATGTGGTCTCCGAGAACAGTATTTTCTTAATTAGCAGTGAAAATATATATGCTCCCTTTTCTTGACCCACTTACCCAACAGTGGACACTTAGTTTGTTGCCATACACATACTTTGGCTATTGTGAATAAGACCAGTAACGAGCGTAGGAGAGCAAATGTCGCTTTGGTTTTGGTCGTACATAGAATTGGTATTGCTGGGTCATGTGACAAGTACATTTTGAAGTTTTTTGTTTTTTATGCATTTAGTACAGGGTCAACAGGCTCTCACTACACAGATCAGACTTGTAGTAATCCTCCTGTTTTCAACCTCCTAAATGCAGGGATTATAGGCACATGCCACCACGCCCAGTCTTATTCAGCATCTCAGCGTGCCCCAAGGGTGGAGCCAGCACGGCAGGCTGGGGATTGAACCCCTGGCCCCTGCCTCTGCCTAAGCAGGTGCTTTAATCCACTGAGCTATCTGGTCAGTCTTCATTTTGAAGTTTTTGAAGAGACTCCTTGATGTATTCTGTAATTGTGTGCTAACTTGCGCTGTCACCAGTGTGTACAGTGTTTCCTTTTCTCCTCATCCTCACCATGTGTACTGCTTTACAATGACCACTCTAGCCAGTGTTGAGCAGTGCCTGCCATGGCTTTGATCTGCATGTCTCTGAAGATTGGTCATATCGAACATTTTTAAAATTTGTACCTGTCAAGCCTTTTTTTGAGAAGTGTTTATTTGAATTCTTTATCCATTTTGAAATCAAATTATTTGTATTCTTTTGAATTGACTTTTTATCATATAAGTACTACGCAAATATTTTTGTCAGTGGTTTCCTTTGATGATTTTTAGTGGGATATAATCTCATTTTATGTGCAAGGGCCTGAGTTCAATCCCCGGTTCCGAAAAAAAAAAAAGACAAATAATCTCATTTTTATGGTATTTTATTTTTTACTTTTGTGTATATTCAGTGCACTTGACAGCATTGCCAAGAAGTCACTGCCTGTATGAATGACAAAGACAATGTCTTCTCCCTAAGTTTGACAGTTTGGAGGTTAGTTTTTAACCCTGTTTGATTTTTGTGTATTTTGTGAGATAAGCGTTCAATTTCATTCTGCATGTTGGTATACAGCTTTGTTAACATTCTTATTGAAGAGATTATCCTTTCCTTTCATTCTATTTTCAAGAAGAATTAATCACAAATTGTGGACTTATTTGTGGGCTATTTGGTTCCACTGGTCTGTAATCTATTTTGTGCCAGAAGCAACCTGTTTTAATGTGTGCAGCTCATGAGTGTAGCTGGTCCTCTACGTATGGGCTCCACTGCTGGAGATCCCACTAACAACGAATCAAAAATATTCTGGAAAAAATACATCTACATTAAATATGGACAGACATTTTTCTTGTTGTCATTCCTTGAACAATACAATCTGCTAATTATTTCCATGCCTCTTACCAACCAGACTTCACATTTGTGTATCACATTAGGTATTATAAGTAATCTAGAGATGGTATAACATATATGGGGGGAATGCAACAATTATATATGAAAATATTGTGCTGTTTTATGTAGGAGGCTTGGGCATCTTCCAATTGTGACATCTGCAGGGGGACCTGAAACCAATCCTATCTGGATACTGAAGGATGTCTGTATATTTAGAAATCCAATAGTATGATGCCTCTTACACTATTCCTTTTATGTCAACTAGTTGCCTGTGCTATTTGTAGTCTTCTGTGCTTTCAATTTTAGAATTATGTTTTCTATTTTGGTGAGAAAAGATGCTTTGGATAGGGATTGCGTTGAACCTATAAATTGCTTTGGATAATACTAACATTTAACATTTTTATTTCTAAGTAGTTATTAAAATGCACACTTAGAAGATACAGGAGTTATTTAAATTTATCATATAAATAAACGGATGGCGGAAGTTAGAAAATGAGACCATCACATCTAGTCCTCGGGAGAATTCGCTGGCTTATGCAAAGATCCTATAACATTTAAGGTGACGCTAGCACAGGAAAGAAGGTATATAAGAAAGCTTGAGCTTGCAATATAAATGCATTCATTTCAAAATGCAGTACTTCAATTAAATTTGAAAGCAAATCCTATTACTGCTGAAAAAATACCTGGAGACATCAAATGTAGCAATAGGACTGTGACTTCCCCATGTCATGTTGAGCTACCTGGTGCCAAGTTTATACCAGGGCATCAGTCAACTTCACCCCGAGACTGATTCAGCCACAGAACTTGAGGATGTTACTCCTATTACTTTTTTAAAATTAAATATCTGAAATCTTTCTTCCTACTGATGGTATTCCCAGAATAACTGAACAGCTTCAGTGGGTAAGGAGAAGAGAGCAGCAGTACTAGACAAACAAATTACAGGTCTGCAGGAGTTCGAAAGCTTTAATCACGTAGCATGAAAGCGTGTGCGTATCTTGTAATCGGTGAGGGAATGTTTGCATGAGTATTACTGGTTCCTCCAGCTTCTATTAGCCCAGAAGTTCCATAAAGCCTTCTAAAAATAAAGGTAAGAAATTAGTTTGAAAAACCTAAGCATGTCTTGATTCAAACTGATAATTCAAGAGAAAAGAAGGCAAAAATGTTTTCTCCATGAAGAGCCTCTTATTAGGAATGTTACCTTCTATCTTTACCAAATTTGCCTCCAAATCTGAGCACTGCCAACAGAGAAATCACACTAACGCATAAAGAGTCTTTTTGACATTACCCAAGCTTTAAGATTGTATTTCAATTACAAGCCTTCCTTTAAAGAAATTAGGAACCTAAGAGTTGGTAGGATAGGTTCTCGGTCACCCATAGAGATGAGTTTTTCTTTCATTTTATCATTTGATTATTTTGTGTGCTTTCCAGTGCAGCATTTTATGAGGATTTATGAAATGCTTACTGTGGGAGGATGCTGAATTTAGCAAATAAAAACATAACCCAGAGTGTCAAATATAAATTCCAGGTAAGGAACAAATTTTGTAATGTGTACCCTAATTATAGCAGTTCTAAAAATTATTGGCAGGCAAAAATTCACATTTAACTGTATTTTATCAGTCAACTCTACCTATAGGAAAAAGGCCATGCTAAGAGATAGGAATTTATGTCATAGACTCATTTATATAGGGTACTATCTAGAAATAAATGTATCTACAGGTTAAAATCAGGAATTAGGTATGTGGAGTTTAAGATAAACATGCAGTCATTGAGCTTGAAAGGCTGAAGAAAAGCTCTAGGAAGGAAGAAGTCAGGAAGCAATCAGGTTTTCAATTTTGCTAACACATAGCATATAAAAAAGACTAATGGAACAGAATGGTGAGGCTAGAGATCACATCAAGTGAAAGGGTTTATACTTCATTCTCCAGATCAGAGTGATCTGATAGAAAAATAATAAGGGGCACCAATAAAAGTTGAAGACAAATTTATACACTGTTGGTAGCCACACTAAGAAATGCAAAAATGAAAGGTAAAGCTAATTTTAATAATATATGCTATTCAATATATTAAAGGTTTTATTTCAGTTGATAGCCAACATAGAAACTACTGAGATAGTTCTGGCTTTTACTTACTAACTGCTCATAATTTGAGTAAACACACCATATCCTCAGGGCATTTGAATCCAGACCGGGCACATTTGGGCTGATCAACAGTCACAGGTGGCTGGTGGCTGAGTTGGCTGGCACAGCACTGGGTAGCAACAATCCATTCATTTTTTCCCCATAATTTTATTGGTAAACAAATAGCAATGAGACAGTTTCAAATCAAATTGGTAGGACAGTTTCAATAATTCACACATTGCATACATTCTTCCTAGTGGTTAACTGTGGTACAAGATGCGGACATGATATCCTAACACCATTAGAACAAATCCCTATTCATTAAGAGAATGTAACTATATATCTATCCTAACCACTTTGAATACACAGATACAAAATGGACATTTATCTGTATCCTCTTTTCTGGTTAAGTGCCATTATTTGAATATTGTAGGTGTGTAAACTCAGAAAAATATTCTAAAGGAGTTCAGTAGCCCATAATAGTATTGGGTCTTCCTCTTGACTGGCAGTGTCAGAAATTGTTGATCTGAGTCCCCTACAACTCAACATAACAGCATGGCTTTACTTCTTATACTTTGTTTTTATACTTTTCTGCTGGATGGTTAAGACTAAGGTAAAGCAGGGCCTATGCAATAAGAGTTGTAGCTTTTAGGTCTGAGAAGGTCAGTGAAATCCCCTCAGGATTTATCCTGAGATCCTGTACCTCAGATTGTAGAACCTTTGTCAGTGTCAGTCATGTGGATGAGTCATGGCCATTGCTTGGCCAATGTGCTCTCTGGGAAAGCTTGAGAAAATGTTTTCTCTCCATGTGACTCTCCTTAGGCACACTCTACATCATCGATCACTTTCCTCTTTGGCCCCATAATCTCCTTGATCAGAAAATTTGGGATACTACTGAGTTACATGACATTACAGTACAAGTTCTCATATGTCCTGAGTCTTAATTGACCTTAGAAGCCTAGGGCCAAAATGTTGGCTTTCCTTGCAGTCCTCCTTTTTCTCTAATTTTGGTCTGCAAACTTAGGTTGTGAAAAAAAAATCCATTCATGAAGGGTCAGCAAGAGTCATGGGGATCAGACCAAGGCTTCAGAGCCACTTGCTGCCTGGCAGAGTTGGACTGGGAAAGAGAATAGGGAGCACGCTCCTGGAATAGTGCCAGAGGTCAGGAGAACCTGGCCTATACTGGGGAGCAGGAGAGGGGACCTGGAAGTGCAGCTTCCATGACATGTACTCATGGTACTCTAAACTATCTATATACAGTATTTTACTCCAGGTCCAATGTGCAGATTACATAACAGAAGTGACAATTTCTTCACTGTCACCAATACCACGCAGCAGTCCAAAGATGCCCCAAATGAATACATAAATGTGTGGGGGCTGGGGGATGAAGATTTGCAGCAAAGTGATCTTCCTAGAATTTATCAAGATTCCCTAGTTTCTAAAGATAAACACAGAAAGATACATTTTTGGTACAACAGAAATGTCTTAAACTTGGTTAGATACTGACAACCTATAATGCAGAATTCTATTTCATCAGAATTTGTAAACAGAGAACAAAATTTTATAGGTATTAAAGGAGCAGAGAAGAGATTATTTTGCTGAACCTGCCACAGAATCAGAAATTTAAATGTGCCTCAGGACCCATTTTTGCACTAGAGAAATATTTCCATGGAGTCATGGGGAAAATAGGGAATCTAGGTGCAGTGCTTACACACACCTTTTAATCAGTAGACCCTGTCCATAGCCAGGCTCCTGTGTCTAAATATGTTAGCAAGGGATTTTATTGTTCCAAGCCTGTCTCACCCATTGTCATATAGAAGGTATTTTTCCAGTAACTCCCTGCAACATCACACTGTTGTCCACATTTTTTCCGATGAGAACATTGCAACTTGGAAATGAAAAGGAACTTGTCCTCAATCCCAGCACTCGCGGGCTAGGTCAGAAATAGATTCCATACTCTTGCATCAGCTTTTAATGACTTTCCAGTATCCTGTGATGGGTAAGAGACAATTTTCACCAACCTGAGAATTAGCCATGCATCTCGTTACATGCACATAAAATACTCCTCTCAGTTAGGGTTAGATGCTGAGCATCCAAAAGCAGATGAATTTTCCAATGTTAGGAGAAGTGTGGGTGTCAAGGGGGCACCAGGAGGCAGAGGACCCACGAGCCCACTTCCTCAAAGTTGGGCTGCTGCAGCAACGGATCTGCGACATTTCAGAACAGGAGCATGACTCTGATGAGAATGTCACTGTCTCTCATAAATCCTGAAGAATAGGAATAAACTGTAGAATAATTTTAAATGTCAACATAAAGATAGCAATATTTTAAACTTAAAAAGTCATAAAGTTAATTTCCTTTGAACTAGTTATGGTAGTAATGTACTGTATTTTAATGTTTTCTATACTGAAATATTTCTAAAATGGTTTACATTATATATGAATAGGATAGCAAAACCCCATACATTAAGAAAAATATAGTTCCCATAGTTATTTATTTGATAGATATATTTTCAAAGTTAATTATATACATAGCATTATACCCAGTGAAAAGTAAGTGCTCAAATTTATTATTATTAATATTTTGGAGAAAATGTCAAGTAAGGTGATATGTGAAAGTGATTTGAAAATTATAAGACATTATGAAAATAAAAGTACTACTAAAGTGAGTCAAATTGTCATTCAGTGGGTGTAGAGTTTCAGATATGAAGGATTAAAAATACTGGAAGTCTATTTTGTGACAATGTGGATATGCTTAATGTTACTAAATTGTACTTTTTGGAATGTGAGAAGGTAGCTTTTGTCTTTAATCACAATAAATAAGGTCATGCAGTTTGAGACACTGTGTCAGAGATACAATTATCAATCATGTCATTGACATATTAGCCCTCAGTAACAGTCATTTGCTGTAAATTCCCTCCCTGTCCTCTGCCATAGCCAGGGAGATAGCTCAGTAGAATAAGTACTTCCCTGGCAAGCACAAGGGCCTGCCTGAGTTCAATCCCCAGTTCCCCCAAAAAAAAAAAAAAAAAAATTAAAAAATAAATAAATAAATAAATAAAAACCATTTCAATTTGAGACACTTAGGTCTCACAAGCTTACTGACTGCTGCAACCTTTCTATTTGTGGTCATTAAAAACACTAAGAAGAAAACAGTCACCAGTATGCAAATGGAAAACCACCCCAGGAAATCATTCTCATTCAAAAGTGTAGCTCAGAGCTGGGGAGATAGCTTGGTGGTCTAAGAGCCTGACTAGCAAGTACAAGGGCCCGGGTTCCATCCCCCGTACTGCATGCTGTGCTGGCCAAGGAGACTGGGTGTGGTGGTGCCCACCTGTAATCCCAGCACTGGGGAGGCTGAGACAGGAGCATCACTACAAGTCTGGGTGGCATAGTGAAACACTATACCAAACAAACAAACAAATAAATAAGATTTTTTTTTCTTTTAAAGTACAGCTAATATCAACAACAGCTAAAAGGACTGACACAAGTTTTCAGGTTCTGTGCAAAAAAAAAAAAAAAAAAAAGAGGAACTGATGAAAAACCAGATGCAAGGTCCTTTACTAAATGCAAAGTGAGCAGAAACTCCTCACTATCCTTTAGCTGTACTCCTGGTTTCTGTTACAGGATTCTTTTCTCACAGCTACAAGATGCCAAGAAATTTGAAATAGTGAGATGTCTCGCCAAGAGGATGTGAAATCACATACTGATGGATATTTGTTCCAGGAAGACAGCTTGCAAGAGCATTTGTTACTTTCTTTAGCTAGACAGTCTAGAAAATTGCAAGCAAATGTACATATACAGAAGAAACAATGTGAAGTGTTTGGCACCATGCTCCTTCAATATCAATAAACTTTGGACACACACTATTGGTGAATTCTTGTCAATTCTGTGCTGATTTTCTTTTTTGACAAGCAGAGTCTCCATAAGAAGGACTGCAGAGATGAACATGTGACCTAGGCTAGTGACCTACCTGATAGGGTAGGCACCTTGATTTTCCATTAAGGAGGTCCATTGACTCGACAGGTGTACTTCACATTGGTCTCTTTTACCTCGGTGGATTGTTTCTTTGGTGTACAGAGGAAAGCCTGACGAGATTTTTAAATGATTTTTTAAGTAGTAAAAATGGAAGTTTCAACTTTAGTATGCTCTATTCTGATTTCCTAAGAGACAGATACTTAATCTTGCTGTAGTATCCTGATGCACATTATTTGACTAAATGAGAAAGCAAAATATTTGACAGGACAATAAGACAATTTTTTTTTATTCCTTGACATTTTGCATTCATTTGGGAATAAATCTACAAATTTCTGCTTAATATAGTCAGTATGCATATCATGTGGGAGTACCCCATGGAAATAAATTTATATACCTGCGATCCAGAGAGCAGTCTGATGCCCTCAGCAGCCTATATGAATGCATGATGACTACAGTAAAATATATTTATCCCACAAGTGAGAGGAGAATTGATTACTCCAGAGAGCTAAAGCCATAACTAATTCACAGAGACTCTTTCTTATGATGATGATAAATATTCTGTGTCATTCCGACCCATAAAATATACTGTTTTTACAACAGACTCATTGTAATAATTCATCTTAAATGTCTTCTGGACATATTTTCTTATGATTTCCAAACAAGCACCATTTTGCTTTCTTGTTTTCAAAATAAGTTGAGGAGTTAAAAGCAATAAGTAGCATTGTTATGCTTGCTTTGGAAATATATATATATATATATATATATATATATATATAATCTGTGTATGAAATGTAAATCTTCCCTTCTTAGAATTTATCAAGGAAATATTATTGTGCACCTGCATAGACATTTTTGTACTTTACAGTTTATTTGGAGAGGAACCAAAAGGGCATATAAGTAACTTTATTTATGCATGAACAAATGGGCAGGGAGCTAACCCCTCAGCTGATCCCCCTGGCTTTTGTTCTACATAAAAATGATCTCCTCTTTCTTTTTATCCACTGTATTACCATAGCTGTGTCAATCTGAAGCTGGCTTTTTATTGAAAAGTAAAGTATATGCATACCTCTATAATTTCTTGACACTTTTTTTTGAATCCTTTTGAAAAGTTTGGCATTTTGTCTTTGGAGAAATTACTTGGTGGAAGATCAAAGTACACAGTAAAGGTACTTGTGAAAGTATTTTTATAAACCATTTCTCTTTTGATATAAATCATGTGATAGTTTAGAACATATTTAAGTACCATATGTATTATGTTTAATGTTGACACAAAGGAAAGACAAATAGAAGTAGGAATTAAGGTGGTTTGACTTAGAAATTCTGATGCTGTTATCTTTTTGAATTATGGGGTTCACAGATTCTAAGCATAAATTAGAACCAGTAGTAAGTACAAATACCCATTGGTGTAATGTTCCATATGCACAAATGAAGACAGTCGGGTTCAAATATATAAGCCAACGTGCCCATGTTCATACAGATAATTCCACATAAATTACAGAAGTAAATAGGTTTGGTATTTTCTTCTCATTTTTCTGAAAGGAACAGAGTGAGGAAGGAAAAAATAATCAAGGCTAAAGGAATTTTTTAGACATTCAGAATTTTTTCCAATTTCAATGATTAATTTGTTACTGTGAAGGAACAGAGGTACATTTTCCCTTCATTTAAATGAAATAAGATGGATATAATGTCCAGGAATATAAAGTGAAGGACTGCAGAGCCAAGCATCAAGTTCTGCAGAGCTAGGTTCAGGGCCACTTCCAAAAGACCAGTGTTTCAGACACCTTAGTGCACATGTCATTTGGTCCATGAACTGGAGAGACAGCCAAACTTCTTGCAGCTCCACATGGGGAGTTCAGGGTTCATAGGGTCATGTTCAGTCTAGTGCCTCCTTGGAATCTGAATTTATTAAAATAGGTCACTTAGCTTCATCTAGTTAATCACCTAGAAAGCCTACTCAAAATTGAGGACTCCCATTTTTCTCTGAATTGGCCAATGATAGAATGTAGCGTGGGTGTGATAGTCAGGCAGACAGTTTTCCATAACTATGCCAAGTTCTTGTGACAACCAATTTATGGAAAAAGAAAAGATTGACTTGAACTCATGGTTTTGGAATGCTCAGTCCATTATTCACTAGCCCAGCTGCTCTTAGTCTATGATAAGGAAGCACCTCATAGCAGTAAGCAAATAACAATGCAAAATCTTTCACCCCATGGCTAGAACGTAAAAGGGAGGGAAAGGAAGAGGTCAAAGGCCAACAACTCCTTTGAAAAGCATACTGGAAAAGAGAGTTCCAACAAAGCACTCCCTTGGAAAGGGTCTATCACTTTCCAATGGCATCTATCTGAGAGAAAACTAGTAATATATTGGCCTTTGGAAACATTTAATATCTAAATTCTAACATTTGGTGACTAATTTTCTTCTTTATTGACCACAGGACTCATTCTTTGTTCATTTATTGCAATCATATTAATAGCAATGATTTCCTACAGAAATATGTCTATCGTATATATAGTACTGGATGGACTTCTATCTAGGTAGAACACTTACGTTATTCCTATCATAATGGTTTTCAAGTACAAAAAAGACAAATCAAAAGGCACTGCATCCATAGCCCAAAAAATTTGCAAGGATCATCCCTTTATTAGATACCTGCTAAGCATGAGCCACTGTGTTAGGCCACAGGTTGACACTGAAGTGAGGACTTGATTTCTCAACCAGGACTCTGTGTTTCCCACAGCCTTTCTCTCTCCTTTCTCTTACTTTCCTTCTCTGTGTCTACACAAAGGTTCTGCTTCCTCTGGGCCTCTTTACCAGGCCTCCATTCACAATGTCCACTATTTATGCTTAGTTCAAGGGCAGTAGATCTCCTCCTGGCCCTGTGGGGGAGCCTAATATGCTCAGGTGAGGTGCAGCATGGTGTGGGGAACAGCTGTTAACAGTGTGTACTTCTCACAGTGCTGAAAAAGCCCGTGGCACCCACGAAAGTCATCCTTTCACGTTTACCTGGAAAATGTGGCTTCTGTGGAAATCACCACTTGGCCAGAGGCCCATCAGCTCTGCTCACCAAAGGCCTATTTGTAGCCATGGAAAGCAGAAAGTGTGCTGTACACCGTCTCGTCTCAGTGACAAAACAGTTCAGCACATTATCCTGGCATGTGAAGAAGTCTAATATATTAAACAAATAATGAAAGCAGAACTGGCTCACAAATGCTCCACAGCTTCCCTTCATATGAAAGATCTCATATGAATAGATAATTTTGTTCACCAGCAGCAACTGTGTTTTGGATAATGCAAAAAAAGATTGCTTTTTCAATTTCAGACTAATGATTAATGTATCTGTGAGAAAAAAAAAAAAAAGCAATAATAAAAGGTGAGGCCTGAATTCTTCCCAGTAAGCTATCTGTAAAATGTAAATGCTTGTGGATTAAATGCATCTTAGTAGCCAATATTAGAACACTTGGGAACAAACAACCCAAACAAATATTTATTATCTGGAGTCATCTGCCTGTATGCTGAACGTAAAATAAAAAGTTAAGATTCAACTGCTACTGTTTGTTTGCATCGTCCATAAAGCCATGGGTTATTTTTCTCCATTTATTAATGCAAAAACACTGATTTCTTTAAAAACAAGATTTAATAAGAATAAATCATGGTTTGCAAGATACATTTTAAATATATTTTAAAATTATTTTTTTAAATATACAAGAATTGTGACTAACGGTTATATTATGTGTCATATAATAACTATGTGATTATACTTTTTTCTCCATTCTACTCACCACACTGCTGTGTGAACTGACAAGAAAGAATGAAAATGGGCCTTGGTGCTTCCTCGTCAGCCCCTTATCTGTCATTTTAAATCACTTTAGGTATTGGTTCTTGAAGAAATGACCGAGGTTGGCAGTCAGGTGTCTCCCAAAGTTATGTTTAGGTAGGAAAATATATGTTACGGAGAGGAGTGTGCAGTGAGCTTCTGCAAGCACTCAACCTGCTCCTCTCACCACTTGTAACATCCTCCTGGTGACACTTGTGTGTGGCTCTGCAGACAGCTGGGGTTGGGGTCCCAGCCCGAGGCTGCTTCCGGTGCAGCATTGCTTTGCCTACATCTTTCTGTGGCCCAACACCTTCATAGTCCTCTTTTTTGGCCCATTTTTAAAAGAAAAATTTTTCTGGATCTGAATAAGACTATCTCTTGTTAAAATGTGCAGGCTTGCTAAGAGGTCTTGCTGATGATGAATCATGCTTACTAGGCACACTTGATAAGGCACAAACTTGATGCAAAAGAGCCACACGCATTTTTCTCTTATAGTATTTGCTCAGGCCCTCCTTGTCTAACTGGGGGGAAAGGATGAGGACGTGTACATCCTTACTATATACTCAGAGTGACAGTGAGCATGGTTGTTCTTTTGTTTTATAAATGTGACTAGAATGAATGCTAAAATTGAGGAAGAGAACTTGGGTCCTTATCTCAACTCTTCCACGAACTTTGTAATCATATACACTTTAGAGTTCTCAATGAGATTTTCAACTTCTTGACAGTAGAATTGATGTGGATTTTATAGGAAGGTGGTTGGAGAAGTTAGGGCTGACCTCCAGGCAGGAGTTAGAGCTAGAAGTACAGATATCGAATCATCAGCATCTATGTTCAACTTCAAGACTCTTGAGAAGATAGGATAAGGGGAGGTGAAAGAAAGGGTAGGGAAGATATTAGATAAGAGAACTTTGAAACCACAGGAGTTTGGGAGTCATGGGAAGAAGAGAAAACAGACTTTGAAGGCACACTGGCTAAGTAGACACCCACCTAGATCAGTGGTCACTACTAATGACACCCTAGGTGACTCTTGAAGGATTTGTGTCTCAAAAGGATGGAATGAGGTGCTGGACACCCTCAAGAAGACAAATAGCTGGTCCTTGTGGTATGTGGGGGGAGGTAAGAGAGAGACTGTGATGAAGAGAACAATCATAGGTGAGAAGAGCAAAGTTGGTCTCCTGGGGGCAACACTCTGCTATGAAGCAAGAATAAAAGATACCAGAAAGAAGAATATCATGCCCAATGTCCTTGTCTCCTGAGTCTCCATCTTTCTTAGATATGGTTATTGACTGCTTAACCAATTAGAAATTTTCTAACCACTGTTTGAAACTGCATAGTTGGTGAATTATTTTTTAGCTTGCTGGCTTGTGGTTTGATCATTTTCTTCTTATTTCATGGCTCTAAAATACATCTAGAATCCATTCTTCTGGGCCTATGTGTTCCTCTACTTCTTACTAGATATGTAACTTCAGCATTTTATTAAGCTTCTGACTTTCTGATGTGCAAAATTAGACTAATGAGTTCTACCCTCAAAGGTTGTTTTGAGGATAGTTTATGTAAAACTATGAAATGCATCATATTTTTCTTAATTTAAAAATGTTTTATTGAGGGCCAGACAGATAGCTCAGCAGACTAAGGCACCTGCTTAGGCAGACTTAGGGACCAGGGTTCAATCTCTGGCCTGCTGTGCTGGCCCTACCCCCAAGGCACACTGAGATGGCAATTGAGACTGGGAATGGTGGTGCATGCCTGTAATCCCAGCACTTGGGAGGCTGAAAACAGGAAGATCATTACTAGTCCAATCTATGTAGTGAGACCCTGTAGATCCTGTAAATACAAACAAAAAGTTTTCTTGTTTTGTCTATGCTTATCTGAACACTAGGACAATCTGCTGCTGGTTAGTTAAACACTAACTACCTAGTGTTATTTGAGTAGCACAATAAGATCATTATTCTTGACTTTTACCTTTCTTTAAAAAATGGTGTTTTTCTTCTAAACAATAGATGGGAAAGTTTTACCTTTCATTAAGGAAAAAGCTTAGCCATGCAAAGTCCTATTTACTCCGTACTCACTCTGTGGGACTTCTGGAATTAGCAGTGATAATGTACAAAAGTGTGTGGCTTCACTCTGTCATCAACAGGTGCCCAGAGATGGAAGCCACAAGGACATTGATTTTTGCAAGGATGACAGAACTCTTCTAACCACCCCCAACCTCATTTCCCCATATATAAATTTAACATTAACATTCTTAATAATTTGCTCTTGTTATCATGGAAGCCAGTCATGAACTGGTACCTGCCATAGTCCTGAGTAGATCTTTGACTTCCTTTTACTGTCTGGGAGAGGGCGAATCTAGACTTGAACTCGAGACCTCCCACTTGCCAGGAAGGCTCTGAGCCACTGTGCTATACCCCCAGCCCTGATCTCAGACCTCTTACAGTAGAAACTGAAAATGGATTCTGAAATATATTTCACACCTCTAATTTAGTTCAAGGACAATGAATATTCAATAAATACATGCTCTGAAGCCTGAGATGTCAGGCAACAGCATACCTCCTAGACATTAGGGAGAAGAAAAATATCCTTTTAATGTGTTTGTCTAATTGAGTAAGCAAAAAAATAAAAACTTTCTATTTCTGGAAATGAATTCTGCAATTCAATTATAGGAGTTCTTTCAAATGTAGTCAGTACTTATAAATCATAGATGTTGAATATTATAGACAAAAACTAGTCATAAGTCTAATAGAAAGGTTTGGAAGCCAAGAAATAGCTTAACACATTTATACAGCTTGTATTTACTTTTGCTGAAATAATTGAATTTGTAACAATTATAAGGCATCCCAGCTCTCTTTCATGATGCGTATTGATTGTTACACTGCAGAAGCTTTCCCTCATTAAAAAATAAAGTGTTCAAGTCATTGTGGCTCCATCAACAGACCTTGGTGTCATTGTTACAGTAATCATGTGTTTTATGGTACATTGAGATGTCTTTAAAGCTTCAGTTGTAACATAATGACTTGCAAAGCTTTCAAAAGTTAATTATCTTGTGTGTCACAGACAGAAACAGATATGTCTTCAACCTGATCTGAAAGAAAGCTGGAATAAAAGGCAGGAGTCACTTCATAAATAGCATTTCTTATGTAGCTCGTTTGTATCTGTATACCTGAGACCAGTGGGCTAGGAGTGTGGAGAATCACTGGACTGGTTTGGGTGGCAAATATGTGAGTACTCATGGGGTAATGGAAAGAGTAGCAGAGGAGGCACTTAGGAAGCTTGTGCAGGGCCAGGTTGTAGGAAACAACCACCCTGGTGTCTCATGAAAACTGTAGACTTATGGACCACTCTGCAGAGACTGTAGGCTCCTGAGCAAAGGACTGAGGCCTTGGGCCAGAGTGGTGGACAGAGTAGGAATCCAGGAGTATGTGAGATGGAAGCAAGAGGATGGAGAAAAATATTGGAGGGAAACAGAACATTAGAAAGGTGTTACAATTAGAAAGAGTTTATAATTGGTCTGGGAACAAACTAACAAAAAAAAAAAAGAAGAGGAGTATAATTTTTGAGAAGTGACAAAGCAGTAAGAAGATCAGAGAGGATTTGTGACCTGTATGCAACCACATTTGGTGAATGATTAAATGTAAAAGAGATAAGCAGTGGGAGTCAAAACTGACATTGAGTCTTGCCGACTGGGTAGTATTTAAATCATGGATAGAATTAACTAAATGACAAGACAAAAATATTTTAGTAATGCATCATGTTATAAAAAATTTAGAATTGTGCATTCAAACCACTAGCAGAAAAGGCAGAATGGTCATCAGAGAGTTATGCTATGTATTATTCCATAGTACAGTTTGTATAATGGTTGTTTGCTTTGTTTTGTTTTATTTATATTTTTACTAAGGAATTACTGGTTCACAGGCTATGGACATTTCCAAGTTTTTTGATATTGTCAACTTGCTTTCTCAAATGATTATCCAAAACTCTTCCATGGCTATTTATACAATCTTCCTTCCCAAATGTCTGTCAGGATGTTTCACAGTTAGCTAGCAGCATCTTCTTTACCACTAACCCTATGGCTAATACTAAAAGTTAGCATTTTTGTGTTTAATAATAATTCAGAGTTCTTATTTTCTCAAAGTGTTGTTCACGTTCTTTGTTCTCATCTATCTACCTATCTATCTATCTATCTTGAGGTCATATTTCATTTACTTATTTATTTATTATCACATGTTTCCATTAAGTAGCAATTACATTCCTCGGGGAAGAGTTGGTATGTAAGTGCAGCACTTTTTAATTCTTCTCATGAGCTCTTCCCTTCCCTTCCTCATCCTTCTCTGCGTCTCTTGGTCCCTTTCTCTTTTGCCAAAGACCTATCTTGCTGCTATTATCTGTCCTTTATTTTGCTTGGTATAAATCCTCGGGACGCTTACATATGAGAAGGGATGCAAAAGTCAAGCAGCCTGTGTGTCATATTGATTTCATTTAACATTAAATATCTCAAGGTATATCCCTTTTCCCACAAATGACTCCAGTTTGTCCTTTATGGTAGAATAGCGCTCCATTGTGTGTCAATGTCCCATGTTCTTTGTCTGTTTATGACTTGATGGGTAGGTAGGCCGCTTCTAAGACTTGGCCAGGATGAATTATGCTGTCAACACGGATATGCACGGGGCACTAAAATATGACGTGCTTAACTCTTTCCATTTTTCTTATCTACCGTTCATTGAGTGTTTTGTTTATAATACAATACTCATTTTATTTCCAAATGTTTTCTTTCCAGTCTGCTTTTTCACACATGCTCCGGTGTGTCTAAAATACACACGTGATTGTATTGCTCAAGTCTTTGTTTACACATGGACATTTTTCCTGCGAGACTCACCCTGCGTGCCATGGTTTAGTGAAGTGTTCTGTAGTTTTTCGTGGGAAATGGCCTGCCTCTCCTTTCTTCTCTCCTGCATACCTGATCTCTATAACATAGAGTAATTATAGCACCTGTGAGAGTTGACCACTTCATCTTACTCACAGGATAAGCTCTAGATTGTAAACTCCTGAATGGGTCTCTTCCCTTTTGTATTCTCAAAAGTTGGCCATTGGTCCAGGCTCCAACATACCAGATACTCAGTAATTGCTTTCAAGAGTTAACTTCTTTGGAAAAAATAAGATAACATTTTCATTACTTTTGAGGGATTTTTCACCTTTTTGAAGCTTCTCTCTGTCTCTCTCTCCCTCTCTCTATCTCTGTCTGTCTCTGTCTCTGTCTCTCTGTCTCTCTCTGTCTCTGTCTCTCTCTGTCTCTCTCTCTCTGTCTCTCTCTGTCTCTCTCTGTCTCTCTCTCTCTGTCTCTCTCTCTCTCTTTCTTTCCCCCAGCAAGCTTCATGTAAAAAATGCTACATTCCCATATAACCCTTACTAAAGCTGATCTTTACCCTTCCCAAGAAAAATAAGCTTTGTAAAAATGGCATATATGCTAAACATCTGTTACTATAATTCTCAGAAAAATTAAAATGCTAAACTGTTTATTATGAACTTTGCTATTTACACTCATTTGATGAAAATGTCTTTATTGGGGGGGCACTGGAGATTGAACCCAGACCTCTCACACTGAGCTACAACCTCAGCCATCTAAAAAAATATAACTTTTTGAGACTGAATCTTGCTAACTTGCCAAATTGGCCAGGCTGAGTTTGAACTTGTGATCCTTCTGCCTCTGCTGGGGTTACAGTCATGTGCTGCCTTGCCCAATGGAGAGTGATTGAAAGAACTTTGATAAATAACTCCAAAGCAATTTAATCAGTTTTTATATAAAAAATTTGAGATGAATGTATATGCCTACAGGGTTAACGTTTCATTAAAAAATTTTTAATTACTTCATTTGCTAAAGTATAGTTCTTCAAACTCCTAGCACTTCCTGCCTTTTCATACCACATTGGCGCAGATGACCCAACTCAATAGCAGCCTCCCCTACAGTGCAGCTGTGATGCTGCTTTGTGGAATTCTCCTGCATACTTTTTGACCAGACACAGATGGTCAAATGTCTGCAGCCAGATTTACTCACTTTGAACTCTTTCAAGCTTAAGTTACACACTTTGGTTCCAGAGCCTCCCTCCATAGCATCATCTTAATACTTAAAGGGCAATGGCAGGCTGGAAAACTGCAGAGTCTCTTCTCTTAGCATCGACCTCCTTGCCTTCTCCTCTTCTCTTTGTGGTATATTTTAAGGTGCTCTTTTTCTGTTAAGCATTGGTGCTATCTTAAGTATGACTGGCATATCTTTTATGTGGCTGCAGAGCATCATAGATGATACCCTGGGGAGTTGACAGTCTTCTTATTAAAAGTGTCATTCTCTTTTTCTGTCTGTAGATGCAGATCACTGAGAAAATGGACTTTCTTTCGCTCCTTTTTGTTCAGCCAAGCTTCTGCTACCTAATTTTCATTGATGATAGCACATACAAAAATTGACTTTAACACTCTGTTGGCTCTGCCAGGCTGTGGCGGCTGGAGCTGGGCATGTTAATTGTTCCCCACACTCACCCAGGATTTGATTAGATACTTAATTCTCTTTGGCAACTCTCTGAGCCTGTCACAAAATATAATTTGAAAAAAGGGTACTCTTTTCATATAACTTCATTAAGAACATTTGTTCAGCCCTTAGAATATGTACAACAATCTCAAATCACATTTAAAGAATGCCATTCTGGAGAAGCAGGTCACATTTCTAATTTTACTTTAAGATCTTCATAAATTCCACGTGACAGACTTTTCAGCCATAAAATGTTACCCATTGTCGCTGTTCTGTGTTTAAAAGGCACAAGTGGGAACTCCACAACTTACATCTGTGAGATGCTGAGTCTTGAGTTTTTACTTTTTACTGGATCATCAAGAGAATAATACTTGAGTGAATAAGTAAATAATGTCCTCCATTCCTAGCCTATTATATTTGCATGCCTGTAAAACCCACTTTTTCCTGTGTTTAATATATGTCTGTCAATATGCACACACTTGGAACAATACTCAGTGTTGTTAAGTTTCCATATTCTTATTTTCTAGAACTTGAATTCAAGCAAAAAGCGGATTAAAGCACCTGCAAGCAGGTTCAGGGACTGGGAGTTCGATCCCCCGGGGGGACCTGCTGTGTCGGCCCCACCCCCTGGGGTGCCCTGAGGCCACAATTGAGCCTGGGTGTGGTGGTGCCCACCTGTAATCCCAGCTTTGGGAAGCTGTAAACAGGCAAATCATTACAAATCTGATACAGTAGTGAGACCCTGAATAGCCTGTAGACCCTTCCCTAAAAATACAGAAAAAAAAAAAATACATATTTAAAAAAATGAATTCAAGCAAAGAAACGTTTTAACAAAAATATAGAAGAGGTAAGCAATAGAGCCAGAGGACCTCAAGGAAAATGTTCAAATCTGGAAGCTGTGAAGTGGTTTCACAATTGTAGGAGACATGGACTATGCCGGTTGGCCTTCACGGAGAAGTAACTGCAAACTATGTGGAGATCTATGGCTTTTATTTTAGCTTGACAAAACTGCTCAAGGTAGCATTGTTACACCCACTTCACTAATAAAAGGCTGAGCTTAAAATGGGTAAAGTGACTGGCCAGGCATGTATCCCCTGAGTTTTGGTTCTAAGAGTAAAACCAGCTCTGCATTATTTTCCTTGTAAGAGGGCAATGTTCGTGTCTGTGGAGTGTTGAAGGTCAAGAAAGATGTCTTAGGGAGATCTGAGATGGTTTCATTGAGTAAAAAGCATATGACCTAAGTGTTGAAAAGCAGGTCACATTTGGACATGCTTATAAAAATGGCCTTTATAAACACAGGATGTTGGGAGTTACCCAAGAGACAGGAAGCGTGTCCTCTAGCTGCCTCACAGAGGGATCCTGTAAGCAATGGAATGACGGAATGAATCACTAAATATTAGTCGTTAATCCAAAAAGTTTAATTTTGTCTTAAAGGTTACAAGATTTTCCATTTTTGCAGACTGAGTTAGGGGTCAGAAATGAGATAGATGCTTTTCTGGGGTCTCTCTACCCAAGGTTAAGTGTGACGGTCAAAACTGACCAGCCATGTTACCACTCAATAGTATCGCCACAACCTATGTTTGCTCAAATTAGATGCCATGCAGCTGAAGAAGATGAGGCCAATAATCAATAACAAAAAAGAACAGAACAGCAACACTTCTTGAGGTCTCATTAGATACCACCCTTGTGCACTCCAGGTTCTCTCTCAATTAGTGAGAGAGAAATCTGAAAGTCTCGTTATTTCCCGTCTTAACAAATTTTGAAACTTAAAGAAAGTTGTGCTACTAACAGAGAATCATAACATTTATAAGTAGCTAATTTATCATTTGTGCCTTACCCTCAACCATGAGTGTCCACTGCCTCCTTCAAGTAGGTAAGTGTGTGGCGAGAGGCAACAAGCTTAAACTCAGGGAAGAGTGGGGAATATTTTATCTGATTTTACCTGAGAAAATAGAAAGCGGGCAAGTGCTCTCTAAGGAAAAGAGGCCATAGGTTTATAGAATGAAATCATCACTCTGAAGGATGTACTTCATCCTCTCCAAGTACTTAGGCAGATAGGACGGTACACTTTAATAGAGTCATGTGGCTTGGAACGGCCTCCAGGGGGCCATTCAGCTATCTCCTTTTTGCACCTGAAGGTTTTTTAAAGACTTGAAATGCATTGGTAATGAAGTTTATGTCAGAGGGATGGGGTCAAAGCTTTAGCATTAGGAGGGTCAACTGTGAGGAGGGAGATGGCCTGGCTGAGTGTTTGAAGCAGGAGGAAAATTACCAAAGGGGCTGCATTTTCTTTCCTGCATTTGCCATGCGCTCCCTCTGCCCTTGAGCCATCTTGCATCTCCTGTGGTCATCAAGAACAGACTCGCCGCTCTTCCTCAGGTCCCAAGCCAACTAGGCCCAGGGACGATTTGGGAATGTGTAATCAGGGTAGAGAAGATTGTGGGGTATCGGTTACTCGCACTCTGACGGCTCATGGAAGCCTGTGTTTTCTAGAGGAGAAATTACTGGCCTGGTGGCTGGAATTCCAAAGTTTCCAACAGTAATCTAAAAATGTCCATGTAGATGCTTGATAATGAATATTTGCAGTTTCCACTTTCTTATACTGTGAAATTAGACATCGCAACTTTATGTAATATGCATACTCTTTTATATAGTGATTTAGTAAATAAAAAACATATTTTCAGAGCTCAATGTTTATAAGCCAATTCTCACATCCTAAATTATTTAATTTTATGTGTCAGGATTTCTTAATAAGAGCTTACATTTGCCCCTTACCTATTACATAGGGATATTAGAAGAACTCAATGTTTAGAAACCCTTAATTTTCTAAGATTAATATAAAATGCAGTATAATTATTAGTATTTATCAAGATTAAATGCTTTAGTGATTTAGTTATAAATTGGCCATACTAATCAATCATATTTACTAGAGAGAGAAGAAAAATACTTAATTAAATAGTTACTAGTTGCTTGAAATCTGGATACTTTATATACCTTAACTCCCCTTATCGGCCTAACAGCCCTGTTCATTAAACAGCACATATTAATGCAATGCCTACTCCATGCCAAGAGTTGCACTAGATACTGTGGACACAGTGCTGAGCAAGACAGAAGAGAACTCCAAACTCATGACATTTAAGAACCAGAGAAAATTAAGTAAGCCCTGACAGTAACATGTAAAAGCGCACAGAGGGTTGAGAAGGAAAACATTTTGGTCTGATCCTCTGACCTCAGTTCAGCTTGGAAACCACATCAGTAAGAAGGTAGGCAGGCTTTTGCCTTAATAAATATGACCAAGGTTATGGCTGCTTCCAATGCCAGTGTGTTTTTTCCTTTCACACTATTCTACATCTTGAGAGTTACTGCATATTTCCTACAAGATATCTTTCCATGTTACTCATTTAAGCAAATAGACCTAAATAACCAAACGCTGTAGCCACACTTAACTCTCATGTTTGCCCTCAGTGGTATAGAACGAACTTGTGGTCTTTGACATTTTTCGCTTTCCCTCATGATGGTTCTTTTGGTGCAGTGGCTTTGACATCGCCTTCAAGGTGAAGATGGCAGCAGTTGAAGGCAATGATGGTCTCAAGTAGCAGCTGTCAGAACGTGCTGCTTCCCATCAACTTTTTCTGCGCACCTTCAAGGCACTGGGATAATGAGTTCATCTCTTTTATTATTATTATTTTAATGAAAATGAGACATAACAGGTATTTTTTAAATAGCATACCATGCTCCTGAGTCTCATGAGATTACTTTTGCTTCAGAGGATTTCAATTATCTTTGCAGTACACTGAGGACCAACTACATTAGTATTGTATTAATTCCCTAGCAGTCGTTGTGCCTTAACTTGGTAACTGACGTAGTTGCACAAGCCTTCTGCCTAATAAAGCTGCTTTCTTCCCCCAAATGATTTGTAATGTGAAAGAGAATGACTCGTTCTGTACTTTACCTTGCTGACTATGCTTAGCACTAGGCACATAGTGTGGTTTGGTCATAGAAATCCCAGGCTTAATTATAATTCCAAATGCATTATATTCTGAATAATGATTCTATGTCATTAGTGTGTGGATAGCCCAGGCAATTGTTTGAGTAGGTGAATAATATCAAGGGTGGATGTCATCGCCCACTTCTATTATTTCTGGAGCAGAGTGCCACCTGGAACTTGGCTTCTAACATGGATCTTAATTACCATTTACAATTTAGAGCTTAGAGCACAATTACCTAAATCACACGTGTTCATAAAGCATGGTGGAGAAAAAGAAGCAGAGGCTGCCAAAGCAGATCAAGTCATCGGAACTCATTCACTTACTCAAAGCATGTTTACTGAGCACTTGCTCTGCATGGGGCTGTGTCAGGCCCTACAGACAAAGAGAGTGTTCTGTCATGTTCCACCTGCTGCTAGGTCCTGTATTGATTCAAATACTCATGGAAACTTCTGTCCAATGAAACACTGCAATGCATCCTAATTTGCTTTGTTCACTGGATCTGGTACCCTGAGACTTCTGGCTCTTCTCCAAAGTCACAATGACTATGAAAGGTAATTGTTTGGGATTGGCTGAAGACATGGAAGCAGCCAGGACAGCACAGCTAGAGACACTCCAGAAGTGCTGGCCTGAAAGCTCAACAGACTAACGTGCCTGCTCAGGCAGAGCACAGTGGCCGGGATTCACCCCTGGCATGTCATGCTGGCCCTAGAGTGGGCGTCGGGGTGCACACCTGTGATCCCAACACTTAGGAGGCTGAAAACAGGAGTCCAGTCTATGTAGTGAGACCCTGTAGGCCTTGTCCTAAATACAGGAAAAAGAAAGAAAGCAAGATACTTTAGAAAGAGGACTTTCTGAGCTGCTTCAGAAAGTGACAAGAATGGGCCAGGGAGATGACTCATTGGAATAAGTGCTTCCCTGGCAAGCGCAAGGGCCTGAGTTCAATCCCCAGTTCTGCAAAAAACAAATTATTATTATTACTGTTATTAATTATTATATATTATTATTATTATTTAAAAAAGAAAGAAAGTGACAAGAATGATGTGCTAAGTATGTTCCAAGCAGCCATTGTACTTTGAGGAGAATTAATTGCAATGTGTCTTTTATTGTAATATTTTTATTTTTATTTATTTTTTTTTTGACAGAACATGGATTTTATTGTCAAAAAGACATGTTTCAAGCCTTTTAATCTATCTCCTGGTGAAGTGACCTTGGAAATGTCCTTTACCTTCTCTGAGTCTAAATATTTTATTTTATTTTTTTTCTTTTCAAAGTTTTATTGATAAACATATAGCAATGAGACAGTTTCAAATCAAATCGAAAGTACAGTTTCAACAAATAATACACTGCATATATTCTTCTTAGTGGTTAATTGCTGTACAAGATGCAGACTTGTGATCCTGCTTACAAACACCATTAGAAAAAATCATTCTATTCATTAAGAGAATGCAACTATATATCTATCCCAACCACTTTGAATACACAGATACAAAATGGACATTCATAGTTATACCCCAATTTTTTTAAGTTCCGTTGTTGAATATTATAGGTGTGTAAATTCAGCAAAATATTCTAAAAGAGTCCAGTAGCCCATAAAGCATTGGTGTAATATTTTTAAAATGTAAACATTCGCTGTATTTGTTGATCACACAGCAAGGCAAAACTCTTTCCTGGCTTTTTCTCAACACAGAAGAGAGGAGCTGCTCAGAATCATGAAACCTTGTAGGGGGGAGGGGGTAGAAGAGCACCATTCATACAAACGTGATGTTCCATGGCGCCCCTCGCCCAGCGTTGTGCATGTGTACAACAGAATAATGTGTACACTTGGGGCTGGAGTAGAGAGGAGAAAGCCAGAGTGCTAGCCGGTGAGCTCTGACAAAGGGACAGGGAACCTATTCTCGGGAGACTTCGGCCCCAGGGAAAGGCTTCGCTCTTCTTAGTGAGGTGCTGGAGAGCTGGAAAGTGTTTCACTACCAGTTCTTAGTGGAATGGAAACAGAGGGCTTTGCTTGCATTTGTAGCATTTGTCCACTGCTGTGATGGAAGTAGTCTCACCTGGGCTGTGCGCAAGCATGAGGCTGACAGTGGGAAGGGGAAGATGGCCCCTCACTCCGTCTAGCACACAGCACAATTAGCATTCCTAGCACACAGCACAGGCAGCTACAGCAACACTGGTGATACGAAACCATAAAGTGATGAGTGCTGAGTATAGGCTCCTTTTATTTTAAATAAAGTTATATGAATGTAAATAATTTAAGTTTTAAGAAAGCCTGTGTTTTACCAGCTTGCAAAATTTCTCAAACTTTGTGAGTGCCCTTGGCCTGATCCAGCATGCATTTGTTTTATCCCTACCAGCAGCAAAGATAAAACTCCAGACTGGGGGTCTCAGTGGATCAGTGTGCAACACAGAGAGCGGGCAATAGCTCGGTGCTCGGTGCAAGACCAGCGGGGAGGCTTTCCACGAGTTCTGCAGGCTCAGCCTAGGACAGTTCAGCACCTAGTTTTGGCCGTGGTTTCCATTTCCTGTGCCTTCCAAGCACCAGCATATGAGCTGGTCTGAGTCACCTTCCTGATTTCTCTAAACTAAAATGCCAGGTTGCTTCTCTGTTGGTGTTTCTGAAATCAGGATGAACTGAAGATGCATCACAAAATTGGCCTGCAGGGGTAAGGAAACATAGGCTGCTTCCTTTCCCATAAAAAGTTAGTATGAAATCAGTGTGGACTCAGAAGGAGAGAGCATTTTACAACTGAGAAAACATTCTATTTTGCTCTGCAAACCACAGAATTGATTGTAGTAAAGTATTGTTTATTTCTGCCATAGAATAAAACTAATTCAGTTTTTGAAATATAAGCACATACATTATAAATAAAGCCTTGGAATGGTGACAATGTTTTAGTAGGAGAGGCAAATGCTGAGGTGTGGGGAAGGTATGAGAGAAACCCAGGCATTAAGCACTGAGGGAAGCCAGTGAGTTCTCTGATTAAAAAGAAACATAACTATCTAGGGATGTGATTCCAAAAACTCCACCTCCCTTGCCCATCAACCTACAATGATGTTGCATTCTCGTTGGCTCCATTCTTCAGATGATTGCTCTGTCCCCAGGTTATCTCTGTTAGAATGGCAAAAATTGTCCCAGAAGATCAGACAGCTACAGAGACACCATTAAGGCGAAGATGAGGCCAGCACATGAGGAAAGTAAGACTCTGCTAATGCAGAGTAAGTGTTGTGTAAGTGTTGCACCACGCAGCACTAGAACTTCTTTAGACAGTTCCTTTCGACTTTGGCCATCCAATGCCGTGTATCATGGGAGTCTACACCCTCAGCCCCACCAGACCACCTATCATGGCAGCTACTCTTCCTCCATCCTGTGCTCGTCTGGGATCCAGAGCATGTTTGTCCATTTCCTTAGGGGCATACACTAAGTCTTGTTTTAGTTCCTCCTCTTCAGCCAGGGTTAATTACGTATGTCTATTATTTCATCATACTTTCCAGTCTTTATAATGTCACATCTGAATCTCAGTTAATTAGCCCAAGAAATGAAAAGTCCTTTAAGGAAAATATTTTCCATGCTTCCATTATCCCTTAGATAAAAGAAGTTTCATTTTCATAACTAAGAAAACCATCTGAATGGGGATGTAATGGACACGGGGTGATTATTGTCTCTGAAATTAAGACACAGAACAAGACTTAAGAATACTTAGCCTGCCAAGTGCTGTCAGTCTAAAGGGAACAAGGAAGCCAACAAGATTGGGAACCCAGATAAAACAAGGAAGCAGAAAAATTTGTAAATCCCAACTCTTTGTATTACACAGACAATTTTTTTTTTTAGATTCTCACCCCTTTTTCCCAAGCTTTTTAGCTAGAGGGATAGGCCAGTCTGGTCTGTTGTTTGTGGTCTCCAGGTGGATGTGTATTGGTCTCAATCAATATTTTTCACACCATGAGCAGCACCAAGTGAGGACTGACCTAAGATTCCACTTAGAAAACAAGAATCCAGTTGCTGTACTTAACCCATTCTGAAACGACTGATGGTACCCCAAAATAGTTTAGATGCCTATGCCAAGTTTGAAGGAGTTATCTGAAAACTTCTTCCTGAGGAAGTATTATGTGAGTATCAAAGGAAAAGATGCTTCTGTTTCCAAAAATCTAATAACAAGAGTCACAATTTGAAATCATAAAATACATTATGAGTTGGAGGATTTGCTTTGCTTTTTTATATTGCTGATATTGTTTTTGTTTGTTTGGATATGGGAGTGGTTTGTGTCTTTGTTTGTCTGTTTATTTGTTTGCTTGTTTTAGTACTAGAGATTAGTCCCAGCACTTTTGCACTGAGCTGTATCATCAGCCTTTTAATTTTTTTTTCTTTATTTTGAAAAGTGGTCTTACTAAGTCACCAAGTAACCCAGGCTGGGCTTAAGTGGGTGATCCTCCTGCCTCAGCCTCCCAGAGGGCTAGCACTAGAGGCATGTGTAGGCATGCCCAGCTACACTTGGTGTTTCCTGAGACTGCTGTGTGCTGTGTTTTGTGTTAGGCCTATTACGTCTTTACTCACTTAGAACTCTGTGAGGTCCCATTTAACACCATTTTACTGACCAGGGAAGAGAGACATTCAGGTTACTCCTCCTGGATCTAAAGTCATGTACAAACTCTACCATGCTTCAGACTTTGGAAACCCTTGACATTTACTCAAACATTTTAAAGTGCACATTATAAATAACGTCCCCTGTGCAGTGTTGGGTTTGGCTTTCCTCAGAGTTAGTGCTTGGGTTGGCTGACCAATCTGACAGCGCTAGTCTGTGGGCCAACTTTCCCATTTAACTTGGGACTATTGAAGGAGCAGTTCTGGCATAGGGGAGGAGAGAACTGAGAGACAGAAACGCTCTGCGGGATTAAACCTGAGGTGGCATTTGGAGGCAAAAGTGTTCTAGGCTGAACTTGAGCCTTTTCCCTCACTACTTGTTATGATTTGTGTCTAGTTGTCCCCCCAAAGCCTCATGCAGTCATGGGGTGAGGACTTCTAGAGTTTGTGTTAACACATGATCCACTGGGATTATGTGTGATCCAAGGCTGGGATTATGGGTCTTAGTACTGCTGGGATTACCCATAGGTGGGTAAATACTGGGAAGTACCCATAGGTGTGAGTACTTCCCCTACCCTGGGGCAGGTAATTTGCATTACAATGTAAGGTGGGAAGAGAGGCTAGCTGCTTGAGCTGCTGCTACCCCTCCCTTGCACTCTTGCTCTTTGCCGCCGCCATGAAAGGTTGCCCTCTGCTATGTGCTGCTCTGCGTTGGACCCAGCTGAGTATGGACTAAAACCTCCAGTAACTGTGAGCTAAATAAACCTTTCCTTCCTTCATTTTGAGTGTCGGGTATTTGTCCCAGCAAGGAGAGAAGAGTAACTAAGACACTACTCCACACACATCATAAATCAGTCAGGAGAGGGCTAATTCCATATTTTAAAATTGCTGCAAAAACCTCTCCAACTTCCTCATTTGGTAGATAAAGCTTCAACATTATATGAAACCCTAAATGCTATATTTTAGTGCTAACTTCAGAAATCACACTCACAGTGGGGTTTTTTGATCCTTTTCTGATTTATACTCGTAACCTAATTTATCTGCAAAGTATATTTACTTCTGTAGTTGTTCATTATTAAAACACTTCTAAGCTTCTGTCTCAGCTATTCAGAAGACCAAAGAATCCCTGTTGTCCTTGAGAAATGTAATGATCCTTGCAAATATTTTACCTGACATTACATCGAAGTATCTTAATTGTGTTATAACTATAGCAAATCTCACAATATTGAAAACCAGAAGAAGAATGAGATACAGAAAAATACCATTAGTAAATATTTATGTACAGCTACTTGAAACCATTGCAAACATATGCCTTGAAGACCTTTTAAATATTAAAAAAATATGAACTATAAAACCCAAAGATGAAATCAGAGCTATGGAATATATGACCATTTCATTTTAAAATTAGAGTGGGAAACTAGAGACTGGGCATGGTGGTGCACACCTGGAGTCCTAGTGATTGGGAGGCGGAAAACAGAAGAATCACTACGAGTCTGATCTACGTAGGAAGACCGTGTAGACTCCATACTAACTACATTTTTAAAAAAGCTGGTAACTCACTACAATTATGGCCTATTGGACCATATTGGGTTATTTTGCTGAATACAAGTACCTACAATATTTGGATTGGCATCAAGTATGAAAAGGTCTTTTAAAGACTTCCCCAAATATGGCTTCTCTAACTGCAATGGAACACTCATCTCTGATAAAACAAAATAAAAAAGGGGAATATAAATAAAGGACCATTTTGTAGTGAAAAAGAATCTATCCTAAGTAATATATGTATTAGTTAGGATAGCTATACAGCTACTTTCTCTTAGTTCAATGAGAAGAAAGGTTTGCACTAATATTGTTTAAACAAGATATCATGTCTGCATCTTGTCCTCTGAATAACTACTACAAAGACAACACTATGCAATGTATTAATTATTGTAACCATCCTACCAACCTGTTTTGAAATTGTTTCATTGCTATTTTATCTTTTTTCTCATTAAAATGGATAAAAAATTAAAAAATAAATACATTTAAAAACTAGGAAACTAAACAGTGTTAAATGTTAACTACAAACACTTGCAAAAATGCTAAATACTCAATCATGATGATCTGTATTTAAGTGCCTATTATGAAATAGATATATGGAACACAGGTGGTTACTGACTCTGTGAACTTAGTTCATAAGCATGGCAGTTTGATAGTGAGTTCTTGTTGCATAAAGCATAGTATATCATGCTGCAGTTCCAAGTTTTGGTCACTAAGATGTAGTGCTATAAACATCAGCATGAGATAAAGTCTTCTTTATTATTTTTTAGAAGTTGGGAGACAAAAGCTCCCAAAATCCCACAAACCTTTGATCTCATAAACATTTTCTTGGGTGTGTGTATGCGTGTGTGTTTCTGCTCAACAGAGAAAAGAGGAGGATAAAGGAGAAAGTGTTTGCTAGAATTCATGTTTTGATTTATTGGATGTTGATCTTTAGAATACAAGATTCTATTTCAAAGGTCAGCCTTACCGTCTTGGAAGGCAAAGATTATGCATGTCTGATACTAATGAGCTTTGCTCACCGAGTGGGTAAAGTCAGATAAATATTAGATTTAAGCTAGATCACAGAATGTTCTTGTTAGAATTAGAACCATCTCTGGTACAGATGTCCTAACACAAAAAGAACACTGCTGTGAAATATTTTCCATGAATTACTGAGATAAATACATAGCAGTATTCAAACAGGGAGGTGAAATCACTTGTAACATTATTTGGTACAATTAACAATAGAATCTAGAATCTTTCAAAATGTGATTTTATAGCCCACTAACACATTCCTTTGAAGGAGAAGTAAGGCCTTTAGTACGTACTGCTCTCCTCCAGTCCATGGGCTTATTCAGAAATTCTCCAGTTTCCTTTTTGGGCAATTATTTTTATCTGTATCTGATTTATTTAATGCTACTCTGGTTAGTCTCATGTTTCCATTTCCTACTTTCTCTTTTCTGTTCTTCGTCTGAATCTTGATCATTGACCTTGTTCATTTATTCGTGGATTGTTTCTTCAAAAGCCCTCTTGTACACGGTGCTGCGCTTGGTACCCTGCTACCATGGAGCACCAGCATAGAAACAAAGAAAAAAGGCATGGTCTTCATGGATTCACCCAGGAGATGTTAAAGTTTGGGAAGTTTTTAGGCCAAAAAAGGGGTGAAATGGCACCCAGTGGGGAAGTGGACGATGTGGACTTGGAAAGACACCCAGGGGTGAACGAGAGGGAGAGACTGTCAGAGAGAGGAGGCACATTGAGTGGGTGGTCTTTGTGCTCACACCAAGAGTCTGAACTTTATTGCACAAGAGCTGAGAGTCCCAGGGAGGTTTGCAGAACATCTAATCTACGGCTGTATGGAGGGGCAAAGACAGGGACGGAACGCCAAGACGTGAGTCGCGCTTTTCTAACAGTGCATTCCTGTAGTTCAGACTTTAAGGGAACACCAGTGATGATGGGACAGAGGGGACAAGAACAGTGTCAGAGAGATGTAATCAGTGGATCTGGTGAGTAATTAAACCCCTGGCACTATCCAGATGTAAATGTGGAGCAAAGCCCTGCTTTTCTGGTCCCTCTGCCTGGTAAATCATGGTGCCATTTATTAAGCCAGTTCATGGCCTGACAGGCAAAGAAACAATATGCAACGTAAGTGTGCAGTGACTGGAAACATCCCTTCACAAAGGACATCCGCAAGGTGGTAAAGCAAGGGATGATGATCAGCCCAAATCAGAGGACAGGGTTTTGCTGTCTCCCTGGTGAAGTTTCACCATGTAAATGAACCTTGATGTTGAGCATAATGAAGCTGAAGGTGCAGATGTGGCTATTAAGTTGCTGGTTTTTATAAATGCACTTCTTTTTTCAGCAAGAATGTAATGAACCCTATTGTGCGTAAGAAAGGTCTGCGGTGCTCATGTCTTTCCTTACTTCATTAAGCGCCTTCCTACAGGGGGCTGGGGATGACTCTAAGAAATTGGCCTTCGAAATCTGAGAACACCTAAGAGACATAAATTCGCACAGTGTTCAGAAGCAGGCCAGCTGATACGCCAGAGCGCTGCTCTCCTGGGGGGTGTTCCCACGATTTCCAGGGCAGTGAAGATGATCTTGAAGATAAGGTTATTTGGCCTTCAGGAGCTTTCAAAAAGGGAATTGTTCAAAATGAATAAGTATTTTTTAAAGTCTTTTTCCCTAAGAGAAATGGTATTTGGTGAAAAATTGAATGCTTCTCACTGAATTGAACATGTCACTATCCAGATAGAAACCTCAGTCTGGAAAAAAAAAAAAAAAAAAAATGAGAAAACACGGCAGCTCCCAGAGTATCACAGATTAGCTCTTTCTGATACTTATAGCATCTGGATTCAAAAAAAGGATTTTCTGTTAAGTCAGGTTCCTTCTTTTGAGATATAAATGGGATGCTTAATATATGACCCTGTCATAAATAGGCTTCTTTTGTTTGTGTTCATATCGGCTTATATACCAGAGGGATTTACATAACCATACACTACAAAGGAAACAGCACACCAGTGTAGGAAGAGTACAGGTACTGGACCTTGGTGAGTCAGTACTTTGCTTATGAGGTATGCATGGTGGCTTTTACCATAACTATTATTTTGAGATAAAGTAGCAAAATACAAAAAAAAAAAAAAAAAAAATGTTAGTAGCAGAGATTTATAATTCATGAAGAGTTTGTGTTGAGATTTTTTAATTTTGTTTTTATTGTTCATCTGCTTTCTTGTTTCTCAACCTATTATGCAAATTGGCTGGCCAAGTGCTCCTGACCTGTCCCCTGAGAAGATCACTCCACCTCTAGTGTCCTTGCCATTTCATTTGGAGAGAGCTACAAACGTTAATAGCCTTAGAAGAAGAAACGTTGTGTCCCGTTACAACTGTAATACCTGTTGCAGTGAAGATATAAACCTGGAAGTCCCAGAATAGAGAGCGAAAAATCTGCTATTCTGATCCTATGTCATCTTCTTGAACTAGGGGAGAACCAAATGAATTAATATATTTATTATATTATATGAGATATTATATGTTATAAATTATGTGTATAAAACATTTCAAACAGGAAGGGAAGGACCTAGACCCCTTACTCATCCTTTAGGGAAGTTTTCCAAAAGATGCCCTGGATTCGGGCCGCACCCTCACACTGACGGGTCTGCCACTTGCTGCCTAAGAAGGCTTCCAGGCAGGGAGGTTTGGGGTGTAGGCGAGGCAGGCTGCCATCCTGTGGACTGGGCCCCTGGGCCGCAGCACAGGCTCTGTGGCAATAAAGACTCACTTTGTTGTTCCTGTTAAAAACTAAGAGAGAGAGAAAGAAAAAGAAAAAGATGAGATCGTTGTGGTACAAATGAAGCAAATGGTCCAATACCAATACCGATATCAGCCACTCTTCCTTTGGCAGATTTCAGTTTTATACTTAGCATAGAAAGCCTTTTGAGAAAAGCAAATATAATTATGGCTTTTAGTGACTTTCCGAAGGAAGAAGTTAAACTCTCAACATTTTTCAAAGAACTAATGCCCTCCAAAATTAATTTCTGTCTCACAAAACTATCTAGATGTGCCCTGCATTTTTAATAGCTTCTCATCATTTAACAGAAAAGAGATAAAAAGTACACCAAGCATTGCTGCTTGTTTCCTCTATTTCTTTCATAATTTTTCTTCATCTATTAATTTTGTGCGTATATTGATAACATATGAAGTTGGCTGAGCTGATTTCTCTCTCGAGGAACAAGACTTCACAATATTAAGTCTCTATTTTTCTGTAGAAATTTTCTTCTGAAAAGTGCCAGCTGTCAGCATTAGGTAGGCAGTTAATATCTATTTACGTTATGTTGTAGAAATATTTATGATTATAAAGATCAAAAGTCAACCTCTATAAAATTTTATCTATTGCCTATATTTGAATCTTAAAATTATGTTACCTTTCTGGAAAGATATATGCTTATGGTCATTTCTCAATACAATAACTTTCTTTTTCTTTCCATAAATCTGGACATAAGCTGATAACTGAGCTGAATATATGAAATCCAGAAATAAATATGGCTGCAGAAAACACCGAGATTATTCACTTTTCAGAGTGCTTTAACCTAAGGACAGGGGCTGTGGATCAGTGTACATACTGAAAAGTCGTGAAGCCTCGATTTATGGGCAATTGCACCAGCCTGAGGCCTTGCTGGTTACAATCTACCAATAAGGTCCTGGTAAATCATTGTAACTTCGCCCGTGAAAGTCAGGCTCACACTGTGTTGCCGTCCACATGGCCGCCTGGGCCTGGGTCACCCACATGAGCACTTGGGCATTACTGGCTTATAAAAGTGATGTTTTAAACATGCCATTAGAATAAAATTGGAGAATATTTCTCCTTGGCCCCTAGCTTTGCACGTTGGCTAGTCAGGGCCGTTAAAGGTATGTGTAAGGCAGATTTTGGAATCTGAAGGTGCTTCCTAAGGTAGGCCTGAGCAAAGGCAGTTAGGTGCTCTCTGGACAGCTGTATCCAGTCCACAGTCATCATTATTTCTGCTTCCCTATAAGAAATATGAATCTCCACTATGTAGTCGTGCACGACTATGTCTGTCTCTTTCTCAACCCTTATCCACAACCACTTAATCAGTCAGTTATGGGACAAAGGAGATGGCTCAGTAGAATAAGTGCTTGCCTGGCAAGCACAGGGGCCTGAGTTCAATCTCTGGTTCTAAGAAAAAAGAAAATAAGTAAGTTAGAATTTGTCCTTTGTGGAATTTCTTTTGAAGGAAACTCCTTAGACTTTAGACTGTATATTATATTTTTTTAATAAATGCAGGGAGTGGATCTAAAGTTCTTCCATCCTGCAATCCATATATGACTGTACTGTATGATAGATGGTAGACATTGTGTTATCTGTCATCTTAGATTTTTGATAAAAATTTAGGTAAAATTCCTATTACCATTCACACAATTACTCATCATCTCTCCCTGGGTGTGTCATCAACTGAGTCAGATTATTGATCAGTTAAGTGGGAAGATATTCATAGTTACTCCATAGAGAGCTAAATAGATATTGATCATTTGCAAGTGTATTGGTTGTAACTGGGAGTTTCTTGGGTAGAACACAATGCCTCATTTATCTGTCAAGATAACTAGTTTTGCTACAGTAATAGACGATAAAATCTGTAGCTGTAAATGAAGAAGATTCTTTCGTCCTCATGCTGCATGCCTACTGAGTCGGGAAGAGACTGTACCTTGTGCCCTCATTCATAGATGACATCACACTAGCTATCTGGAATTGTCTCTGTCAGTCTGACTGAGAGAAAGACCGACTCAACCAGCAATTAAATGCTCTGTCTTGGGAACCACAGAGCATCCCAGCTGGCTTCCCAGGGCCATTCACTTAATCCTATCTCTTCCCACAAGGGAGTCCTAAATTGCAGTCTTACCACATGACCAGAAAAGAAGGGAATCCCAAAGGTCTGGCAAACAATGCATGTGACTAAGCAGCTTCTCTCCTGTCCTGGCATCTCTTTGCCTCAAAAGAGTGACAACTGCAACCAGCATCTATGATTATCATTGATGTGTATTATAGATTCCAGTCCGTATTCAGAATTACTCTTTTGGACACTCATGTTATTCAAAATCGTAGACCTCATGAGTATTTCTAAGCATCTCCACAAAGTTTCCCTGAACTTTTTTGGACCTCAATTTGTTTCAGCAAGAATGCAGAGGTGTTTTCCTGGGTGTGAGTCTTTTGTTACTGCTTAAGTGCACTTAGGTATGCACATCTTACTATATATAATTATACTTCAACATATAAGAAAGAAAGGAGTCTGGGCGTGGTGGCATGCTCCTGTAATCCCAGCACTTGGGAGGCAGAAATCAGGAGGATCACTATGAGTCTGGGCTGTTAAGACCCTGCACAAAAAAAGAAAGAGAAAGAAAGAGAAAGAGAAAGAGAAAGAGAAAGAGAAAGAGAAAGAGAAAGAGAAAGAGAAAGAGAAAGAGAAGAGAAAGAGAAAGAAAGAAAGAAAGAAAGAAAGAAAGAAAGAAAGAAAGAAAGAAAGAAAGAAAGAAAGAAAGAAAGAAATCACTGGGTAAGAGATTTATATAATTAGTTCAAAAAGGAGCTTGGAATATATGTCTCCAAGATCTTTTTGAACTTTAAAATGTAATTCTCCTCCATGGAAGAGTTGGGAAGAAATAAAAGGAGAGGAAGAGTATGACTATTAGTCCTGACTTTCAAGTGGGAGGGCTGGAGAGACACCTAGATTAGTAAAACACACATCTGCTTCCCTTGGGTTAGTAGTGGGGCATAACTTGGGGATGATACCTAGTCTCGGGCCCCTTCCTGTCTGACTCCCCCTGTGCTCTGCTTTCTGGCTGTCATGAAGGGAGAAATCACGCTCCATTGGCTCTGGGAACTGAAATGCTTAGCTGCAATAGACCTCTCTTCTTTTAATTTGTGGGTGTGGCCTATTTTGTCCAATCAGAAAGCTGACTGATGCAGAGTGCTAGAAAGATGAAAAGCAGCCTAAGGTCACTCTACAAATCCATACTCAAAACTCTTGTTAGAGTGTTGATGCCTGCTCATTGACACAGCTGGCTATGGTAACCCACAGCATGGATGTGAACCTTGGCTCCGGGAGACACTGGCTCTTGAGCATGTAACATAAAACCCTTGTCCTGGAGTTTCAATGTGTACATTACAGGGATAACACTAGTATCTTACCTGGATCACTGTGAGAATTAGAACACATTTAAAATTTTCCACATTCTGTCAGACCCCGAGTAAATGTTCAAGAAGGTTGACTATGATGAGGATGGCAACGCTGACTGTCCACTTAAGCATTGTGAAAATTCTCACACATTCATTAACAGACCAAAGCACCGAGTCTAGTATTTCTTTACACAAACATGACCCTATGCATCTCATCTTGCAGATTTCAAATTTTCAGTTATTACATACCTGCTTTCATGTATGATATAAAGATCCATTTATCAACAGAATATATGCATTGCAATGGTAGAATATCATATATTTCATTGATGTTCTATTGATCAACATTTAGAAACTGTTGGGATATCTATTATTCTCAATTATGATGAAATACATATCCTTATATACAATATTAAAGTATTTTGGCAGAATACAAATTCTTATTTCAGGACTACTCTGTCCCACTACACTTCCCAGTTTTTTTATTTTGTCTTAAATTTCTAATTCAGGGAAGCAGATAGTAGAATCCAAAGAAGAGCTGCTAACTTTCGTACTCTTCAGCAGCTATATAGCGAAGCAAGGAGAAAGAAATAATAATGCTGAAATAAAAGTACAGGAGTAAGTAACACAAATGTCATAGAAAGTTCCTTAGGATTATACGAGAAAAAATGGGACCATGAGTTCCAAAATTTAATTTGGAAATGAGAGCAGGAAACATTTTGAAAACACTATTTCATTCCACAGAGTATGAAGGCATGTCACATGCAGCAAGTTCATCCTAAGGACTATAAAAATACAAGGCCCTTTTTTTTCTTCCGAGAAAAAGACCATGAAGTCATTGTACATCATTAGGAAACCTAATGGGAGTAAAGTTTAATAAATATATAGCTACTCTGTATTCAAGTAATAAATACTGAGCTTTACTCCATAGGAATGAGGAAGTACAGCACCTTCACAGGCTGTTTCAATAACATATGGACTGTTAAGTGCTTGAGAAATAATTTGTTTGTTTTTGCAGCTCATAGTTTAATGTAATGAAGCACTACTGAGTTGAATAACTAAACTAGAAACTCCTTAGTTATTGGGAAATATATTCTGAATTAATGAATTGCAAATTGTAAGCCAATCCAACTGCCATAAATATTATGAGGAAAGAAGTAGCAGTCCTCCCTACACAAATTTTCAAGGTAAAATTATTCTGTGACGAGAAAAAGATTTAGAGCATAATTAAGGTTCCTAAAATATAAGTAGTTAAGAAGAAACTTACCATATGTTTAAAATTACCTGAGACTACATTTATGATCTGTGATAAGTATGTATTTCTGGGATTCGGAAAACCTCTTTAAAAGTTTTCTGTTTTGTTTTCATGGTATTATTGTACAGTTCACTTCCAGCAACTCATAATGGGCTCTGGATGTTCAAAATAATAAATAAAGATTTTTTTTTAATTTCACTCCTATGACAGTTGTTTTACTGTACAGAGAAACTATTAACTCATTGGTGAAAACACAAATAACTTAAAATGACAGATCTGGTAAGCCACATTCTGGGAACATTTTGTTATCACATAGCTCTATAATACCACATAAAGAGTTTGATTCAGGATGGACTATCAATTAATTTGGAAAATGGTGATCTTGGGAATAGTTCTTAATCTCTGTATACATAAGTCATTAAGAGAAATCTCTAATCTTAATGGGTTAATATTAAAAAAAAATGAGTTGAGAATCAAAAAACAGGCATGACATAATGAAAAGGAGGAAAAGCCCTGAGTCCAGACTCAGAGCCCTTGAAATTCAACACAGTTCCACTGCATAATAGCAGTACAACGGTGGGCAAATTGTGGACATCACTGATTCCATTTCCTCACCTTTCACACACACAAAAGAGGACATAATTTGACTTCTTTAAAAAATGGGTTAAAGAATAACAGCAGCTCATGTAAGTGAAATTTTTTTTTCAAAATTGTTTATAGGACTGGTAAAAATGTTACGCAAAATAAAGAATTCATGGCCAAATATTCCAGGAATTCTTAGATTAGCATGTATACTAGACACAGAAAAAGACAAAGATTTCTTAGAAACTTTGTTAAGGCGAGTAGATCCTGCCTGTTACCTTATTTGACCTTGAACCCTCCCAACCCCATTTTAATGAACCATCTGGAGAACAACTGGTGGGAAAACCCAATTCCAGAGCACAAAGAGGCTGCAGTGACTCTGCAGCTGAGGCGCTAAAGTGTGCAGTGCAGAGGACTCCACGGAGCAGTGCTGTGACAAGATTGATGGAGCTCGTAACTTCTGAGGGGCAATTCTAGCTGAGTGTTTCCTGTTTGTTTCCTAAGAGTGTATTTAGCTTGGGAACAGCATCGTAGTAATTCCCTGGAGCTGTTTCTCCCACACTAAGACCTCTACAAGGTTAAAATCAACTACCAATAGAATGTACATGCTTCTATCCACTTCTGCTCTGCACTTCAAACATGGACAATTCTTGACAATTTTTGTCATTAGGACTTTCCTGATTCCTGAGAGTTCTGTCTCGTGGCAGAAGAGGATATTCCCTCTATCTTGAGCTTGTTTTCTTTGTTAGTAAAATAAAAGAACTAAAGAGACCCCAAGATAATACTTTCCTTGCCTGAAAATCTGACCAAATCAAAGTACAGCCTTCCCTCCCCAACCCCAGAGCCTCTCACAACACACAGATTTGTTCTGATCCCCTCCACTTAATCCTCTTCATTCAAAATTGAAGTTTAAACCACGATCTCCAGAAGAGCCACAGGGAAGTTACATATGAAACACGCTACGCCATCTTTCTCCTAAGTATTGATTAGTTTTTCATCCACATTAGATCATTCTCACTGTGTTGATGCTGAAATGGAATAAACTGTTAGTACCTACCAATGGCACCATCAAGACCTAGCCAATAAATTTATTTCCTAAAAAGACTGTTTCTAAGAGTTGATTCTAGAATTCACAAAGTGTGCTGTGAATGTTGGCTGAATACAGCCACAACAAAATAGGAACACCCAAGAGTCACAAAGCTGCAGATATGTAATTCTATGTTCTGAGCATTTTGTCACATAATCCTACAATAGACCTCATAAAAGGTACTGTTGATTGCCCCTCCCCCCAAAAAAACCCAACAACTTCTAAAATATTGTTCCTATGGACTAATGGTTCTCACTCTAGAACTTGAAGAGTAGTCTTTTCTTGGCCCTTTATTCAGAAGATATTTATAGAGTTCTTTTTTAAAATAATTTTATTGAGAACTGTGTGTCAACCACTGGACTATTAAAAAAATGGAAATAAGAAGTGGACATGACTCTGTTTTGACTTCAGTATTTATAAACAAGAAACTATATGCTCAGCCTAAAAACAAACCAATGAGAAACAAAAAAAGAAGCAAAACTTTAAGTAAAACTCTAATTTTTAAAAAAAGTAATGTAAAATAGCATATTATGAAAAGTACAGGCAAAAAGCATGACTTTAAAAACCTCACACTTATAAAACACAAAGCCAATCTGACAGTCAGAGCAAGGAATCTTGTATTTCTTTTATATCCCAGATGATATCTCAGTAGAAAGTTTTTCACCTACAGCCTCTGTTTTCCTTTGTAAAACAAAATTTGAATGGAGAACTTAGGGGAAGGCAGGGCTTTATAAATTAGGCTTTCCAGATAGGATTTCATAACCCGGGCTTCCATTTTTTTCCCAGAGTAGATGCTCTTTTCCATGAATATGATTTGAAAGACGAGAGGATGGGAAAGTGAATACAGTGTACCTAAAGAGAACAAAACAGCTTTTTTTTTGGCCTCTCTGCTGAATGTTAGACTCATTAAAAGAACAAGAAGCATTTCATGGATTACTGATAACAGAACCTCTGTCACAGGCAGGAGGCCAGACGCAGACCACAAAGGGAGCCATTGTGTGCATTAACAAATGTGAGATATTCATCCTCAGATCAGATCTGCCTTCTGCCAAAGACAGGTAGACATAATGAATATACAAAAGCAGCCTTTTGCTTCTAGAAAACCATGCTAAAAAGCAAGTTAGTAGGACATTAATCATCAGCTGGAAACAACATTCCTGAAGAAAACAGCAAAATCAACATAAATATGTATATCATTGAGATGGGAAGTTCAGCACACTTTACAATGGGGCTAAACGTGGATATTTCTGATGCTGATCTCTGGTTTCTTTCATTTTCATAAAACCATGAAAAATTAGAAATGGATGAATTTATATTCTTACCTTGGAATGCTGAACTGCTAAGTTTAATTAAAGCTACAAACAGAATCTTAAAGCCTATGTATTCTGACTGCATTACCCCATGAATGGGGAACTGACATCTAAAAAAAACTAATTAATGGAAGTGCTGGAAGTGAATACCAATGACGGCTCCAAATTCAAACCCATTTTCTTTACACTGAACAGTTCTGTTCCTTCAAGACTGATGCCACGAACACCATGTTTCCATAGCTTGGCATCTGCCTCAAAATTTACATCTCCCAGAAGAACATATCCACTTCATGCTGACTGCCTCGGTTTTGCCTGTTAAAGTATTTTATTTATTCTTTAGAGTCCTTTATGCTCATAAACATGCCCATTAGTTTTACAAATTATCACATTACTCATAAATGAGTTGTCTTCCTAATATAACACGTAACTTGTTGTTGCATTTTATTAGACCATTTATAATGAAATTATGGAAAGTGTTAAATAACCCTTAGAGAAAAAATGTCTCAGGAAAGATCTAAGTATTACATTTGTTCTATAGTATTTATTGGGAATTTATACTGAGAATATTATACTGTTTCTCCAAGAGACTTCCTTGCATTCTATTTGAGGCGATCCCTTCTGCTGTACTTTTTCACCAGATTTTTCATGGAAGGCTAAGCCACTTGTATTACTCCAATATTCAGTCTGTGGAAATGATTTGCTCCCTCTTAATAACATGAAATTCATTTAATATGTCATTTAAGTTCACAATTAAAGTTCAGTGTCAAAGCCTGAAGTCACCTCTTCTCATCATGGACTCCGGACAGAAACACCAGCACTCACATGTGACCTTCGGAATTGCAGCTGCCCCTGGAAAATCCAAGTGCTTTCCTTAGAAGTAAGAAATGTGGTGACATGGTGCTAGGCTCCCTTTAAGATTCACGAGCATCATCCATGTGGAGCTGAAGCCAGGGGTCCCCTCGTCACAGGACCACAACAGAATTTCTTTTCCTTCTTCTTAGCATTCACAGATACAGATACTTTTTCGTGGGCTATATTCCAGATTAGCCTCATCTAATGAAAGCAAGTATGCAAAAGAATAGTTAAGGCACACTGAATTAATTATATCTGAGATTTGACTTACATATGAGATGATTAAATATGTGCATTTGAAAGAGTCCCTGAAGGTAGTCTAGTTACTTTAAATAATTGTCCAGGGCCTTTTGGCTGAAGTCTTTCCCCAAGTAGCTTGCTTTTGTTATCTTAATTTTTCAGTGTCTTAATTTCATGCTTTCTTAGTGCTCTACTTGCAGTTTAATTCAGGAAGCATTTGTTGAGAACAGAATATGCGGAGAACAGAGCAAGGACCTGTAGGGATAGAAAGGAGGAGCTATGGCCTACCTGCCCTCCAGGGTGGCAAGTGTGAGGCCATGCCAGGGAGCACCCAGGCCAAACACAGGCTGCCACTACTGACTGTAATTATAAGAATTGTTCGACATCAGATGCAGTTGACAAAAATGGGCAGAGTGAAGAAACCCTTTACTTGCCAGGATAGTGGGAAAGCCAGGCAAAGAGCTGATTCCCAACCTGTGCTGCAGAAACATGCGAGGGAGCTGGGTGCTCCAGAGAGAGCTGATTTCTGAGTTGAGTTCTGAGAAATTATGCATTTGCTGGATGTAAGAGTCCCTTACAGGTCCTTGTCTCGGTCCAAGAAGCCAATATTTGTAATCCTGAAGTTAAGGTATTAGAATCCCATCAAGTTGATTCCAATCTACCACTCCCAGTGTAACCCACAGCAAAAGTAAAGACACTAAAACATATTTATAAGTATTGAGGAGCCAAGGGGCCCTAAGTCCAGACACAAAGATGGCTTTCCAGAACCCAGAGAGTGACCCAGGTCCTCACCCAGTTTTTATTCAGTGGGGGAGTGGCTTGAGGAGGATTGACTGAGAATTGTAGAAAGTAGGTGACTACTGTGAGCTGAGCTAGGTGGGTGGCCTACATTTACCTCCGCCATATGCAGAGAGGATATGTGGAGAAAGTAATCTGCATTATACTATTATGCCATAGAGATAGCATCTAATGTTTTGGGGGTCTGGTGCTTCAGCTTTGATGTAGTCTTTCAAGCCCCAGGAAGTCATAGATTCTATCTTGAGGCTCAATCCCAGCTGGTGGTGCAGAGCATTAGCTCTACCATCCTGTCTTGACCCTGCTCACATTAAAGAGCAGCAGGTTTACCAGGGAAACACATACACCACCTTCAAAGACTATCACCAGCACCTCAGCTAGACCAATACACATTGCTTAAGGCCAACTGAAGGATAAACAGAAGTCCTAGCCAGCTCTGTACAGAACAATGTGAGGAAACAGGGTCAGGCTCAGTCAAAATGGAGACAGTCTCTCTTCCTTCAAGGAGAGCTGCTCAGGTGGGCCTCCACAGCTGGACACAAAAGCTGAGCAATTTCCAGACAGAAAAGCAGTACCTTTAAGCAGGTAGGTGTGCCAGGGATTTTAACACGATAGACAAATAAAATCTGAATATTATTTTAAAAATAGATATGAGATATAGATATAGTAGATATATCCAAATAAAACATTTTTAAGAAAAAAACAAAAAAACAACCAAATTGATTTCACCAGTTTGAAGGAAAGAATTTCTTTTTATATCAAAACTCTGCAAAATGGGATAATGTTAGTATAAAAGACTATCCTTATCTTGAATATGCTTTCCATCAGTTTGTTTCCCAGTACACATTTCCAGGAATCATGTCCTACCTATCCCAGTCCTCCTTCCTAGACCAACCACTGTGAATGCCTACTTAGAAAGTAAGATCCTTGAGCGAACCCCAAGCAGTTCTCAGTGGAATTCAAGAGAACAGTGGGAAGAGCTCTGGCACACACTGGAAAGGGACACTCTTGAATGCCATCCTGAGGAATTAGCTCTTTTAAGTGCTAAATGAAATAAGCAATTTTGTTGGTTGCTTTTCTCTCATTGCTGAGACAAAATACCTGATGCCCCCCCATTAAGGAAGGAAAGATCGATTTAGCTCACTGTCTGTGGAGGTTTTGATCTGTAATATGCTGGCTCCAACGTGGGGTGGCGTGGCACTGGGGCAGCAGTTCAGGCAGAAGGAAGCAGACACAGCAAGAGTGAAGGGGGAGAGAAAAGCCTCTTTTCCTCCCTTACACTGTGAGCAACCGCCTCCCCCACCCCACTCCCAGCCCCCCACCTCCACCCCATCCTTCACCCATAGCAGAGCACTGCTACCATCTCTGTCCTCTCCTCTTGCTCGGGAGAAGGATGATGACGAAGTGAGGACCCTGGCTCCTTGCTGAGGGGATTAATTAAGCTTCTAAATTTCTCAAGTTGATACAGTATATCAACCATTATAGCAGTGAAATTTTTATTTTTTTTCCATAATTTTATTGAGAAACAAATAGCAATGAGACAGTTTCAAACCAAATTGGTGGGACAGTTTCAATAATTAACACATTGCATACATTCTTCCTAGTGGTTAATTGCTGTACAAGATGCGGACATGATATCCTATTTACAAACACCATTAGAACAAATCCCTCTATTCATTAAGAGAAGGTAACTATATATCTATCCTACCCACTTTGAATACACAGATACAAAATGGACATTCATCTGTATCTCCTTTTTTTTGTTAAGTTCCATTATTTGAATATTATAGGTATGTATACTCAGCAAAATATTCTAAAAGAGTCCAGTAGCCCATAATAGTATTGGGTCTAGCAGTGAAATTTTTGTAAGGGAGTACACCATGAGAGTGTGTCTCAGAAAGTTCACCTACATCATAGTTAAGAAAACTAAAATTAGGAAGAGGTCAATAAGACTCAGCAATTGATTAAATTTGTTTTTTGTTTGTTTGTGTTTTCTTTTCTTTTTTTTTTTTTTTACAGAACTGGGGATTGAACTCAGGCCCTTGCACTTGCCAGGCAAGTGCTTATTCTACTGAGCCATCTCCCCCCACCCCCACAACTGTTTAAATTTGGAGGGAGTGAAAACAGGGAAATTTTTTCAAAATCCTACAATTTGAGTTTAGTCAGAAATTGATAGCTTTAGCCAAAGTTGATAGGTGGGAATAGCTTGATTCACTCAAGCTCAGTTGAGGAAAGGCTAGAGGGAATTAGAGGACTTGATCGGTGTGTGAATGTCATCCTAGAGTTTCTATCTAGTAATTACAGCCACACTTCTAGAGTTTGCGAAGATGATCTCGGCTAGGGAATAAATTCAGAAGTCAGGGGAGAGGTGATCATTGAAGTCTGCAGCCTGCATTAGCTATGGGCCGAGCCTTTTGTTGATGAGAATGGATGAAGGTGTAGCCAGCTGAGACACGGAGAACACAGGTAAGAGATTTATAGCCATCGCCACAAGAGCTGTGTTGCAAGGAAAGTGCAGTGGGAATGGAGAGACGCCCTGAAGGATGGGGGTCTGCAGCAACTGAAGTGGCAAGACTTCCCAGGCCAAGACGAGTATTTTGTTCAAACCCAGAATCAATGATTTGCCACATAGATTGAGGTTGTGGGAATAGATAAACCACAAAATGTATTGTTATTTTAAAAGTTCAGGATGGGACAGCAACTGCATTTCTATCGAGTTCCTAGATGATAATGATGCACTTAGCCCTTGCACTTCATTTAGAAAAACACTTCCTATTTTAAAATAAACAATAAACAAACAAAATCATCCTCCCTCTAGTTAAGGGATACTGCTTAGGCCTGACCTTACAGTGCCTGCTAAGCGTGCCCACATTTGCCCTTCTGCACAGACCTGAGTAACCACATCTCAGGCCCTCTTTTTCTAGATACCTGATGGCAAGTGTTTGTTCTATGTCTATACCAGAGCTTCCAGGCATGCAGTCCTTCCTATTGAAATGCTTCCTAAAGTCTACATCTCATCACATGTCAGGAAAGGCCTGAGGTTTATCCTAAGTAGCAGCATGTGCTTTGTTTGCTTCTAACACATTCAGGCACTTGCCTCATCTTTTAGTCACGGTTTATAATCAGCCTGGGATGCAACTAGTTCCATGATATTAAAGCTCATCTGTCATTGGCCTTACACCATGACGTTCAACTATCTTTAAACCTATGTGATTTACCTCTTTATTTTCTAGAAGAACTGAGAATGTGCCCCAGGTGCGGCCCTTTGACACATCATCCATAACAACAATGCCAAGGACAGCCCAGCTTGTATGCTAAGCACCTAGCAGGTGCCCAACACCTGTGGCATTTGGAGCTACAGAGATGAATAACACATTCCTCACATTCAAATAGATCCCAGTGTCAGGCAGTCACACAAGTGCTAGGAGATCTACCTATGGGAAGAACAGATAGGAAGGAAGCCTGTTGCATTTACGGAGAAGGTCCAGAAAGATACTTTTCAATAGACGGTGTTTGAGCCGACTTGGGAGTGTATAGTACAAGTTAGCTGAACCAGAATGAACAAAGGTACAGGCATCCAAAAGTGGGAAAGCATGGTGCTTTAGGGGAATGGTATGAAGTTCGAAATAGCTGGTGTCTCCTCTGCTCTTCCCTCGTTGCTGGGACAAATACCTGACACTCAAAATGAAGGAAGGAAAAGATTATTTAGTTCACAGTTACTGTAGGCTTCAGTCCATACTCAGCTGGCTCCAGGTCAGACTGGCACATAGCAGAAGGCAGCAGTTCATGGCAGCGGAAGGCAGAAAAACAGCAAGAGCAAAAAGAAGGAGTAACAGCAACAATGGCAACAGAGAGCAAGTCTGTCTCCCTTAAGTTGCATTCAGACTCTCTGCCCCAGGCTGGGTATAGCACTCACACCCATAATCCCAGCAGCACTGACACCCATAATCCCAGCAGCACTGACATCCATAATCCCAGCAACACTCACACCCATATCCCAGCAGCACTCACACCCATAATCCCAGCCCTGGATCATGGATTAATCACAAACTCTAGAACTCTGTCTCAGTGACTGCATGAGGCTTTTGGGGGGACAAATACACACAAACCATAACAGAGTGTGATCGTGCTAGAAGTGAAGAGACCAGGATCAACCATGAAAGAACAGCAATGGCTGGAGTGATCGCATCAAATGCATATCGTGACTTGCATCCTGGGAAGTCTACACAGTGATGAAGAAAGGAACCCAAAGTATCACAGTATTCATCCTGTGTTAATATCCATTTGCTCCTCCCTAGAAACAAGGGGCTTATCAGCCATGGAGCTAAATAAATGCAGCCACATGAAGGCTTTTTGGATCCTTCTTTTTTCCTGTCATCGTGCATCTCCATCATCTGCCAAGTATTCTTCAGAAAAAATAAATCCATTTCTCAGGCATGACCTCACTGGAGGAGCAGAAATGGATCCTACCAAGGCTGAGGCCATCAAGGGATAGCCCTATTTGCAATCATGCAGGCTGTAAGGGTGGGCCTCACTAGTGATACTTCCTGTATGCTGGATGCTGGCTTTTCCCATCTGTATTAAACATAGTCAAGTAATGCTGGTGTGCGGTATTTTCTTTTTTCCTCTATTCTGGAATAAATGCCTTTCCTCACCTGTGCTAGCCAACTTCACCAGCTATAACTTTCTGGGGCTGGGGTATGAAAATGATATTTTCTGCTTGTTGTTCCCATGGGTGTATAGTAAATGCCACTGAATTTTTTTCCTAGAAACACTTTTATTGACCTTTTAATAGCCCCTGGGAAAACATTAGAAGGGATTTATATTTTGATTTAGTATATGATCATCAGAAAAAAACTTCATGATATCATTCAAGTTTATATTTTTATGCTTTTCTTTACCACATTTTCTTGGAATGTCGAAAATCGATTTACCTCACTGTGACTTCCTTCAAGGGATTAAGGGACAAACAGGCAGGATCAGAAGCACGTGCAGGAGGATGCCCTGACCAGGGTGCATTTGAGCTGTGTTTACGTCACACAAGATGAAGTACTGCAGGAATCATGGTTGCCAGGCATTCATTAGCATGTTCCACTGTTCGAATTCACATTTAGTTTTAATTGGAATTAGTAAATGTGAATTCTCTCATGATACACTAAACTAGTTTGTGTATGACATTGGGGAACTGGATAACCAAAATTGCACATGTAGTGTTTAAAATACATTTAAAATTGGAATCATGAGTAAATTGTTATTAAAAGTAATAATTATGAAGCTATGCTTTATCTCCCATTTACTGGGAGCTGGGGACCATTCTAAGTACTTCGAAGCACTGGTTCATTTAATACTCACAAATATAGCTAGGAAATGTAATGTCCCTATTGTACAGATGAGAAAACTAGAATTCAAAAATGTTAAGCATCAAATGGCACACCTGGAACTGAAATTCAGACCCAAAGGCACTGTTGGCAACAATTTTACATAAAAATGTATTTCCTCCCACTGAATGTTTGCCCTCTTGCTTATTGGGAACTTCCAGAGGTGAGGACAGTATTATGTAGATGCTAGTGTGACAAAGTAGATATGAATCTGCCTGCCTTGTCAGCTCCTCTCCTGGAGTTTACTTTCATTAATCAGAGCCATTTCTATATCTACCAGCATCACCTTTGAATGTCGTGCAGGGAAAAAGGTAGTTATAAACACAGTCATATTTTTAAAACCCTTTTAAATGAGGTAAATAATTAGACTTAAATGTATGTAATTAATAGAAAAATTAAAAGAGTTACGGATCAGGGAGATAGCTCAGTAGAGTAAGCGCTTGTCTGGTAAGTTCAAGGTCCTGAGTTCAATCCCTAGGACCACAAAAAAAAAAAAAAAAAAAAAAAAAGTTATTTTAACGGCTGGCCAAATAGCTCAGGAGATTAAAGCACCTGCAAGCAGGTGCAGTAGCTGGGGGTTTGATCCCCAGGCCTGCTGTGCCAGCCCACCCCCAGGGCGCCCTGAGATAGCAACTGAGACTGGGCATGGTGATGTGTGCCTATAATCCCAGCTCTTGGAGGCTGTGAACAGGAGGATCACTACAAGTCTGATCTAGTAGGGAAACCCTGAACACCCTGTAGACCCTTCCCTAAAAAAAAATACAAAAAAAGAGAGAGAGAGAGATCACTTAAAATATCCGCATCAAGCACATGGGCCAAGGAGAGAGTGAGTGCCCACCCAGTGATCCGCTCCCCACCGTCAGAGAGCATGGAGTTCCTTTCCATACAGGTTTTAAGTTGCGTTGAGATAATTCCTGCTGAAAACTGCTTGTTTTACTCTGAGTTTTCCTCTGTTAATAATGCCACTTAAAGAAAGCCGATAATTTCTTTCCAATGTAAACTTCTATGTCCTCTAAATATCCTACGATTAGTATTATCTAAAATAAGTGTTCTAAAAACTGTTATTTTGTGGTTTCCTAAGGTGTGGCTTGAGCATCTTCCCATACGCATGGGAGGACTCGTTTGAAAGAGCACAGAGCACATTCTCTCTCTCTCTCTCTCTCTCTCTCTCTCTCTCTCTCTCTCTCTCTCTCTCTCTCTCTCTCCCCCATCCCTTCCTCCCTCCCTCCCTGCCTCTCTCTCCCCTTCGTGTCTGTCTGTCTGTCTCTTTCAAAAGAATGTAACAAACTTGTGATTTTGTAGGTGATGAAAGAGGAGAAAATCTGAAAGTCCAGGACGATGTGAGGTTATATGTCCAAATATTTCTGTATTTTAGAGAATACAGAAAAAGACAAATAAGAAAATTTTAGCTATAATCTCACAACTCAGGTAAAACTACTGATAAAACTTTGGAAGTTTCCTTTGCTATGTAATTTTGTTGAAATAGCTAAGCTACTTACATGGGAAAGAGGACATTTTAGTTAAATACAGATGGATACATTCAAAAAGAAAATAAAGGAATATCCTCCCTTCAAGCATTGAAACTAGTCATTGCCTTGCTCTTCTTCCTGTACATACTTATCTATACATGACATCATATACATATAGAGAATAAACTACATGCCATTATAAATATTATGTTCTATTATATGAATTTTTGCAATTTAACTTAAAGTTATGGCTAGAACAAAGCAATTGTAAAACTATTATAAAACTAGAGACTAGGTCTTGTTCACTGTATCTCTTAATAAACAATACAGGTCTTGTGTTCTCTGTGTGTATCTTCTAATAACCACTTACAGAGCGTGTAAGGTGGACTCATGAAGTTCCTACTGAATTGTCTTATTTACTGTCTCTCCAGACAGCAAATATATCGTTGTATTTTTGATCAGTGTAACACATTTCAAATAAAGGACAAAAATGCCTTCTTAATAGTGCACTCGGAAGCCAAAGCTCAATAGTGCACTCCGAAGCCAAAGCTCAAAATTTCATTACAAAGAAGAAATGAGCATTCTCCTCTTCTGTGCTTGGCAAAATATAGGTGCCCACTTTGGAAATATTGGTTTTTCCAAATAATGTGAGAAAGAAAGAGTGCATAGCCACTTGAAATCTAGATCCAGCCCTGAGAAGGTGATCCGCTTCCCACCTGGCTCTCTCCTCCAGTCACCCCCAAGGATAGTGCCAGGCATACTCAAAGGCCTCTTCAGCCCCTGAACTACGTGATCGGGCTAACAAGAGTTGCCAAATGTATTTAAAGGCTTTACTAAAATTATTCCACACAACGTGGGAAAGAGTACTCACACAGCCATTTGAAATCTAGATCCAGCTCCAAGAAGATGATCCGCTTTAAAATTAAAAACTACTTTATAGGTAGTTTGTCATTTTATTTTGCACTAGACTTTTTTAGTACTAGGAAATAGAGAAATGTTGTTAGCCTGGGAGAATCATTCATGGTTTTATTTCAGTTTTAATTAAGACTTATACTAAGATTTGACAGACTATTTCTATATAGGTTGTATTATCTTTATGAAGCGTTGGAGATTTGTAATCTAGATGTTATCATGGTAGTCAAAACTGCATTACATTTCTTGTCACTCTTCAAAGTCATGATGTACTTTTCTTACAGCTTGAGCTTTAACTTTTCATTATAAAATCAGAAAACGGGGAAAGATACCATTTATGTGTTTTCTCTTCCTGTCATAGAGAAACAGAGAGTAAAGCTATTGCAATGTAAAGTGAGCAAAAAGCTTTATTTGCTGTGGACACCAGTGACGGTCACATGCAATGTGAACATGCCATAAATGTAGAGCCACTTTGTTTCAGCCAAAGTGAAGTTGCTAGATAATCTGATTTTGGGCTGATGGTAAAAAGAAGACATTTCCTGAAGGAGCTAGCATTGCATTACCATTAAAAATGTAGACAGTCTCTGCTGCCTGCTCCTTTACTAGAGTTCTTGCCTTGTTTGCAATTATATAAGAAAAAAAAAAAAAAAAAAGACGTTGGAAACCACACCCACAGAAGGAAGACAGCAGCTGTGGTAGTGTCTCAACATCAGATAAGTACATAACAAGACAGACCAGTATGTGTAGTGCTGGGTTTCAAATGTAGGTCCTATTTTTTAAATAACATTGTTGGAATAATAGTTGTTGTTTTCTGGTCCATGGCTCCAAAAGATGAGCAGCATGGGTTTGTCCCCATGGGTGGCCAGCCTGAGCTTCTCTCCATTCATGCAATGCAGCCTCTTCTCTTTGCCTCGCGTCCTCTTAGTTTATGCAGAAACACACTAGAAGTGGAGCATCCACTCTCCAAGCCTGGTCTTCCAAGCTTCTCAGTTGAGTTCTCAGTTCTTCTGAAGTAGGAAAACATCACTCTTTTTGTACTCTGTGTGTGTAAAAGAGAGACAGAGATAAAAACAGAGATAGAAACAGATCCATGGACAAATGATGATTAACTATAGGATAAAATTTTATTTTATAAAGAGTTATCTAAAACACCACTTTTTGGCACGTGACTAAAATAGGTAATTTGTGATTTGAAGTTATATTGAGGATAGAAACATAATGTCTGGTTAAAGTTAATAGTCTCTTGTGGCTGTGCATGCCTGTAATTCCAGGACTCAGGAAGCTGAGGTAGGAGGATCGCTGAGAGTTTGACACCAGTTTGGGTTACCAAGTGAGCTCAAGGTCAACCTGAACTTAACAGTGGAACCCTCTCTCAAAAAGATAAATAAATAAATAAATGAGTAAATGAATAAATAAAGTTAACTGTCTCATTACATAAATAAGGCTGAAGACTTCTTAAGACTCCACAGCCCTTAAAATAAGGGGTACAGCACAAGTATTAGAAAAGCTGCTTTTTTATGAAACAATTCATACATTTAAATTCATTTAAAATGAAATCCTAGAGTTTCCAAATAACTCAGCAGATTAAAGCACCTGTAAGCAGGTTCAGGGCCCGGGAGTTCAATCCCCAGGCCTGCTGTGCCAGCTGGGCCCCCAGGGCGGGCTGAGACAGCAATTGATACTGGGCACGGCATGCCTATAATCCCAGCTCTTGGGAGGCTGTAAATAGGTGTATCACTACAAGTCTTATCTAGGAGTGAGGCCCTGAACACCCTGTAGACCATTCCCTAAAATATAAAAAAATAATAATAATAAATAAAATAAAATAAAATTCCTAGGAAACTATCCAAGACACAGTGATGAGAAGTAAATATGTACATGATGAGAGGTACTGACTATGTAGGCCTTCCATCCTTGAGAAGAGCAGAGCATGCAATACTATTCGGAAGAGAATTTTGTGGGAATCCTAGATTTTTTCAATTCTTGTTTACTCCCTAGAACAACACCTAGCACAAAGTAAATCTCAATAAACAAATGTATTAAAAGACTGGATAGATAGATTGATGGAGGGGTGGATGGATGGATGGATGGATGGATGGATGGGTGAATAGATAAAATATAATAGAACCTTAATTTGGCCACTTAAATAACTACTATTCTCTTTGTGTGAAGCATCTACTACATGGAATTTATTGCATTTTCTATCATTTCTTATTTTAGCATAATTTTTAACTTTATTGAATGTTGTCAATTTAGAGTAAAATTACATCCTTATCTAACAGGCCTCTTCCAACAGACCAATGATAAAGAATCTAGTTAATTTTCTTAGAATAATCAAGCATATCACTAATCACTAATTGAATTGTTCAGCTACTTCAAAATTCTTATTTAGTAAATAAAGACCAGAGAGATTAATTGGTTTGCCTAAAATTTGTTTCATCTGATTCCATGAAAGCTAGAATCTTTGTATCATGAAATATTGGAGGTTGATGATTCTAACCCCCACCACTGGTACTCTAGAAACTCTAATCGTGTAACTCTTTTTTTTTTTTTTTCGGAACCGGGGATTGAACTCAGGCCCTTGTGCTTGCCAGGGAAGTGCTTATTCTACTGAGCCATCTCCCCGGCCCTAATTGTGTAATTCTAATGAAAGTAACATGTGCCAAGGTAAATGTGCAAACAAAGAACAAAGAAATTCACCTACTCTGGAAATGTGAGGAGAGAAAATCTGTATTAAGCTACAACTAAATAGGTGATAAGATCAAGGGACTTCTTTGTGCAAGTAAGCCCAGAAGATTTCAAGTAGCGACTATTAAGTGCCCATAAAAAGATAATAGAAATAAATGAAAAAGTAGCCAGTCCATTCATTTAAAACCGTATCAACTTATGCACAATTGCACATCCTCTGCTAGCCCTGCCTTGTGCAAGCTCGCAGTGTGCATCATAATCTCATCTTATGTTGCTGCTTCTCTCGTCCCTGGAGGCTCCAGAAGAGAGAGTCTGTGTTCCCCACCTCTGCCTTGTGTACACTCAGAGAACCTGGCACCTTGGAGATGTGTAATAGATGTTGTTTTAAATTAACTCACACCCACCAACCAATACATTAAAAATAGGAGATAATAAGAAAAAATAAGCTGTCTGATTTCCTTTAGACATGGTTGTAATTTACTATCTAGGACAGTCTCACTAATCAAACATTTATCTCCAGTCCTTGAGAGGGTAATTCACCTTCAACAATTATTATTAATGCCATTTACGAACATGGGACTGTAGCAAAATTGAACTTTTGAAAAATGCCTCTCTTCCTTCATCCTTGGAATAATTACACCTTTCAAAAAACTATATTTTTTTGAGTTTCCAGATGGTGGTGTTTTTCAAATCTCAGGTTACAAAAGCTGAATTCTTTTATCAATAGCATACAAGATAGAGACATGTCCAAGGTTACTGCAGGAGGACCATAAATCAGCTCCTTGATGCCATGTCACACAGATTAAAAAGCAGAGATCGTGTCAGTCTGCAGGTGGGAAGTCCCATGGGTTGTTGAACATTTAAAATGACACCAAGAATACTTTCATAGACGTGCAGTAATTATACCATTGACCAAGTCCACATGCATTTAGATAATTTGGGAATACAAATGAATGTTGATAATTATTTTAAAATTACATTTTGGCAAGGTATAGTCATGTTTTCATTTGCCAAGTGCAGAATAGCTTGTCTATATTTGCACCACTAACATAGAAAAGAAATAAAACACTGAAAATGAATGGCAACATTTTTTATTCATCCTTGAAATAGGCTTCAAATGTTCATTTGATTCCCATTAAAGACATGTTATTACCTTGCATTTCCTGAAATCATTATATATTTTGAAACTGAATGCTACTAAATTTAAAACACAAAATGACTAAGGCCAGATGACCCTGATTGCAGAAGAAGTGGAAAATTAAAGTGATTATAAAGACAAATTGCAGGTAAAAAAAAAAAAAAAAAAAAGATTCCCTTGTTAGTTCCTTAAATCTTTCATTATCCTTGTTCCTCATTCCAACTTCCCCTGCTCTCCTTGTTCTTTCTTAGTTCTTAATTCTCATTTTCTTTCACCTTAATCTTTATTTTCTTAATTCTCACATTCTTCTTGCAGCATAGAAACACTTCACCTTTATTCCTCACTCGATTTGACCCACGCTCAGGTACTCCCAACTCTCCTTGATGATTTCGGCTCAGCCGCACCGCTTAGAGCTGCTGTGCCTACCCAAGCCAGGGTCAAACCTTACAACAACTGCTCCCACACTGAGGAGTCAGTTCAAGTGCTGCCAAAGCTTTAAGCCCATGTTTTCCATGAATACAAGCAGGAACTATTGTGCCTTTTGAGAGTTAAGTGAGAGAACACGCATACTGTACTTATTAAAATTTTGACAAATCTACTGCTCTTGCCTAACTAGGTAACACCTATTCCTTCTAGTCTGGTGCCTTGAGGCACATCAGGCTGAATATTCAATAACTGCCCTGGACTTCTTGGCTCAGCGACCTCAGGCAAGTTATTTACTTCAGGACTTCCTCTGTATCATCTGCCAACTGAAATATAGAAAACGTAAGCCCCAAATTCTCTTCCTAATCCAGTGTTACATGTTCTGAGGGAATTGCATTCTAAACCTTTTAACACATAACCTGTTTGTTGATTCTGGGAATTGTATTCATTTATCATAAACACAATCTAAGACATAGGAGAAAAAAAGCAGATCCATGAAACCTGGTCACATGGCCACAGCCAAAGTGAATCCAACTTTATATAAAGTCATTTCGCTCAAGAGTTCTTTGAAAAAAAGAAATTTAAAAAAGAGAAGAAGATACTCAGACTAAGAAATATCCTCCCTCCGTGGTTCCTGCAACAGTGGCGAGTCACCCATTCTGCCAAGCAAGACTAGGAGGCAGCTGTGTACATTCTGCCAAGGAGGAACACTGAAGAGGAGAATGGCCCTAGCACTGCCCGAAAAGCCCCACATGCAGCAAGATCCTCACCCATCCTCACAGAGGACACAACTGGCAGAGCAAAGAATTAGTCGCCGACAGGTTCCTCACATAGCCCAAAGAGTAACCCCTGCAGAGCCTGGATGGGAAGGAAGAGGACTAATTTTGAGGGATGCAGTTTTTTTTTTTTTGACTGGGTCTTAAACATTTAACAGGAAAATATATCCCAAAAATTATAGCAATGAATGATAATATAAAA
>NW_004524589.1:1637593-1662802 GCF_000260255.1 Octodon degus | reverse complement strand
ATATATCCGGCTACCCTCCCAGAGCCTACCAATCTCTCAGAACAGATTAGTGGTCCTTACCCAGGTGCCCAATCATTCCAATATGCATTTTTCTCAATGATCATTATCCTGAAATAAATCCAAATTAAATTTTATGAACCAGGATTGAAATTATGTGCCTTCAGTATTGAGCCTTCTAATAGCAGTTATTTTTATTGAAGTATTAAAGCAATTGACTTGAGTCATCTTGCAAATACTGCCTTCATATTTCAAATATGGTTAGGAGGCTGTCAGCACATATTACCATGAATTGGAGATACTTGCTCATTAAATGATTTTTACCAGGAAAAAAAAAAAAAAAAAAAAAACACTACAAGAAACATCTTGTTTACAAGAGAGTCCCGGGGATAGCAAATGAAAACAACATGTTACATTGAATTATAGAAATAAAATAAGCAGGTTCAGCTAATAGATTCAATAGAAATATAAAGCATTATCTGCAAGGAAAAGACAACTGCAACTTAATTTAACTGACAAACAGATTTCTACTGTAGCATATAAAGCCTAGGTAAAAGACACACTTCAAACTACAGCAATCCTTGAGTGCTACTTCAACCCTAGTGGAGGCACCCATACGCCATGATTCTAAAAGTTATTTTCTCTGCTTTGCTCATTCAGAGTGACAATAAGCAACAAATGGGAGAATGTCACATTGACTTCCCAGTTATGTGGACTTTAGACATAGACTTAAAATCATAGAGTTGCAGTAGCTTCTTTTGCAGAAGGGAGATCAAACGGTATCTTAGGCTCCTGGCGGAGACAAAGGAAATGCTTCCTAAGTGCAACGTGGAGTCCTGACTAACACAGAGAAAGTGCTAAGTGGATGGGAAGTTGCTACTTGGCCACCATTCAGTACAGGCATCCAGCTCCTAGAAGGACTTAAACTGGGCTTGCAGATCCTAGAATCTGAAAAGCGTACTCCCTTTTTTGTGGTCTATCCTAGTCTGTCTGACGTCTCACAATATATTGTGATTGTTCATGGCAACAGAGATAGTATGGTAAGCATCTTTAGGACACTCCCCGCTCCATGAAGTGCAGGGACCCAAAACATTTAGATTGTGTATGAAAGAAAATGCAAGTTAACAAGAAACACTCCAAAGAAAACCCCTGAAGAAAAGCTCCACAAAAGATGGTATTTAGACCAAGAGAAGTAAAGACAGAACTTGTGTCCAAGGCATTTTCTCAAGGTGGCTATATTTACACTTACTTTCCTTATGTCTTTAAACAATTATTTCATGAATAGATTAGGTATGGGCTGGGGTTATAGATCAACAGAACACCAACTGCCTGGCAAGTGCAAGGTCCCAAGTTCAATTCCCGGTTCCAAAAAAAGATTAGGTAGAACGGTATAAAGCCCTAGAGTTTAAACCATGAAAACATAGTACATCCGTTCTCAGTTAGGAGAGGGCCTCCCATGCAACAGAGCCATCAGTGATGATCAGGATGCCATGAACACGCCTTCATGTTTCACATCATGATGTTTTCTTCTAAGGGGACCCAAGCCTTTTTGAGTCTAAACCCCAATTCCTGCTCAGAATCCTACGCATAAATATTAAATTCAAGGCTGAAAGATGCAGACATGGTGTATGTCTGTGCCAGGTCCCTGCCCAGGTGCTTCATGTGGGAAATCCATCTAGTCTTGTAAGCATCTAGTCCTGCTAGTCTGTCACCATGATCTGGGGTGAATGAGGATGAAACACACAGTAGTTTATCATGAGGGCAGCCAGGATGCTTTCGCCTCTAGGGAGCACAGGAGCCCCCCGCCTCTGGGAATTCTGCTTTAACTCCCTCAATCATGGCTGCAAGCAATTAAAGTAACACAAGATTCTCCTGCCTTCCATCACTCATGAGGATGCCCAGGCAAACAACCTGATTGCAGCTGCATCGACGTTCTCCTTGGAACCTGCAACACGCCGCCGTCATCCCTACCCCTTGTCAAAGGGCCACACCCCGCTGCCTTTCTCCTCTGTGCTCACAAAGGAGGCCAATTAGGCCTCAGTTCTCCTTCGCTGGTCTCTTACAAAAGGGTCTTAGTTTTTTGAGCCAGAGAGAGCTAATAAGAAGGGTCAGCACATTGCAGCTGGCCAAACCTGCAGCACGGGCAGCTCCCTCCCAGGGAACCTTGCACTCTGTGGTATTCACATGTTCTCCCTCGCCATTGAACCCTGTATCCACGTGAAGCTGAAACCGCCAAGACTAGAAAAGTACTTTAGCCATCTTTCTATGTGTCACATCACATGGCATATAGCTCTATACCATAATCTCTCAAAAAAAGAGATATAGTTTAGATCATCTGAAATCAAATACAGTTTAGAGTCCCGACATCCTGGATTGCAAGGGCATCTCTCTGTCTTCCCAGTCTAGTTCTCTTCAGTGCTATTCTTTCAAAAACCAGGGCTGTCATCTCCCAAGTGTGAGTGGAGAAACATCATGTAGGTCCCTTCTTCCCTTATTCACAAGTTCTGCCAGTCACTTCCCATCAATCACAATGCCTTAGCGTCTTTGGACTTAGATCCACTGAATTCAGTCTGTCATTTGTTTACTCACGCTCCCCCCCTTTCTTGCCTGTGTCACTGCACCTGTCTCCTGACTGGACTCTGACCCTCCACACGCCTCTAGCTCACTCTTCTGTCTACAGGTAGTGCGATCATTTGCTCGCTTGGGTATAACCATCTCAGCGCCCTTCACTGCTCCAAGAAAGCTAATTTCTTAGCCTATTTGCAGGTTCTTATTTATTTATTTTTGCTCCTGCTTCCCTTGCTGGTTTTGTTTGTCACCTGCACCTTTCTTCCTTCTGCAGACATACCAAGGGGCACTTAGTTTCTTAAAGTACAACACGCTTAGCTCAGAGTCTTCTTCCTCTCTTCTCTCTTCCCTCTTCTCTCTGTTCTCTTTCTCTCTTTTCTCCTTCCTAAGGTGCATGCTTTGAAATCTCTACTCCCTCAAAAGCTGTGCTATGGGCTGGGGAGATGGCTCAGTGGAGTAAGCGCTTCCCTGGCAAGCACAAGGATCTGAGTTCAATCCCCGGTTCCGAAAAAAAAAAAAAAAAAAAAGCTGTGCTAACCACTGCTCTTACTAAAACTGCTTTTAGAAACTCTTCCACTCTGGATTAAGAGCTTTTCCCCTAGAACAAAATGTCCAAATTGAAACTCAAATTTACAAGCCAAATCAAGGTAAGGAGATAAAGAAAGATCAGTAGGGACACACCAAAAAAGCATTATTGATGAGTGAATAAACAAAACTAATGAAGAAATGAATGAAGACAATTTTGACAGGAAGCACCTTTGGTGCATGCCACCAAGTCCCTGATATTTTGTAGATGGTATTTCATTCTGAAGGCAGAGGGTAAAATATCCAAATGTAAAATTACCTTCTAATCTTCACCTTCTTTAGGAAACTTCTAACATTTTGAAATATATTCTTATGGTAGCACATTTCATAATATAAGCTAACTAGGGTGACCAACTTTTTAAGGGGTGTCAATTTAGTGTAGACAAATCAGGCATCAAGGTAGGAGTTGTTTCCAGACAGGAGGTAGAGGTCGGGAGAAATCAAAACTTGCCATAGTCTAATATTCACTCCTTTACACTTGGAAAATCTGTGGCAATGAAATATGCCAAAAACTAAGAACATTTAAGGAAGGCAGGCAGCAGAAATGTCTTATATATGAATTATAATATTAATTTATATATTTATTTCTATTTATTTTATAAATTAATTATTTCAGCTTCAATATATATGTATCTGGGGTGTGTGTGTGTGTGTGTGTGTGTGTGTGTGGAGAGAGAGAGACAGAGAAAGAGAGACAGAGAGAGAGAGAATTGGATGAGCTCTTTTCTGTGAGAATCACATTTGTATCATGACTGGAAAAGAACTGTTAGTCAACTGGACAATAGAATAGTGTTAAAACGTTTCAATCTGTTCCCCTTGGTGACCCACTGAGCACTGTCCTGTCATGTCCTCTGAGTCGCATGGCTTCCCCCAAGTGAGGAAGATGCTACAGAAGCTGCCATCGTGAAAGACCCTGTTCTTGCCACACAGTAGCTGTAAATGGTTGTTTGGGCCCAGCGGTGCTTTCTTTCATGTTTGAAAAGGGAAAGGAAGGAGCCAGTAAGCACACAGCATGAAAGCGTCAGGGGAGGTGGCACACTGGGAGCCCCACGCTGGCAAAGCCAGTGCTGCTTACAGTAGATGGGCCACATTTCCAGATCCTTTCTTAAAAAGCGCCTCTGCAGACAACCTGAGTCACACAGTAATGGCTGTAGATTTAGTGATGGTTACAGGCTCCGAAGCAGGAGGCTTTCTGTTCAGTGCATGCTAAGCAACGTGCAGTCCAGTGGGAAGAAAAACATAAATATTCCATACATTGTTTGCTAGGAATGTTCTCTTTCCCTCTTTTTGCCTTTTACCTTTCTCCTTTCATGCCTCCCTTCAGAGGAAGAGCACAAGCGCAGCAATCTGGTTTTAATTCAGAAATCAGGGTGACCTGTGGTTCAAAGTCTGCCAGTTGAATTCTAGTAAGGCAGCAGCTGATGCTCCACACAGCCCCAGAACCAGCTGAACTGATGAGCTTCAGCCCGCTCCAGCACTTCAGAGTTCCAGGCAGACTTACAATGTCAGTTAAGCTTATTCCCTTCTCAGCCTCCTTTGCTTGCCCAGGGATCGATTAGCTTTAGTACAATGTCTATAGTTCCCAACTTACTATAGAAAGTGGATAGGATTTGGAGACACTTAGGTATGAGCTTGAACCCAGTCCAGTTAATCCGTGCTTGGGTGATCTTAGAAAATTTACTGCTTCTAGTCTCCCAACCTATAAATGAAGTTATTCATTCATTCATTCATCCATCAAGCACATAGTTTTATTGGCTTAGTACCTGCCAAGTATGTTATTAGAACTGGATTTTTAAATTAAAGTTTTATTTTTATTGGTATATATTTTCAACACATAATGATTATATTCTTATGGCGAATTGGTGCATGGGCTTAATACATCTTAATTCGTTTCAGTTGCCAGCCAAGCACTTATTCTACTGAGCTATCTCCCCGGGCCCTCCCCTTCTTTCAGTTTTTGGTCACCTTTCCTTTGCAAAAGATATATCTCTTAATGATAAAAAAAATGGCATCAACTCTTACTGGGAGGTAGATAAAGTATGATAAGATGAGCGTTGCTAAGATGAAGCTAAAAGAGGTATAATGTGTGCAGCGCCTTCTCCATACATTGTTTGCCCGTGGTTCGCGCTAAAGACATATGGCTGTATCTTCCATCTTACTTTCTTTTGCGACATGATCCTCTCCTTATAGAAATTAAAACTCCCATTGCTTCAACACTATGACTCTCATTAAAGTACAATCTGATTATCTAATTAAAGAACAGAATTCTTCCTCAGGGGAAAGTACGCTCCCACAGAAACTTATTTTTAAACTGGAACTTTTTAACTCTCATGAAATCAAGGCAAGCAACAATTATAAGCACCTACTCTGTTTTAAGTAACATAGCGGGTATAATCGCCACCTGCAGGAGCTTTGAAATCTATATGATTTCTGAAAGGGATATACCAACCTATTAACCAGTAAAGAGCTAAATTTTTAAAGCAATGAAAGTTTTAAGTGATTGACAGTAGAAGAGATTGTATAGGATCATATGTAATTGAAAATGAATTATGTGTTGCACAGCCATTAAGGGACTAAGAGTTTTAAGAAAGGAAAAATCACTTTCTGGGTACGAAATATGCAGGAAGTGTGGTGCAGCCTAAGAGATGCTGCCTCCTGAGCAGCTGCCCTCCGCACCTGCAGCCTGCCCCTCTTTCCTTTCCCGCCACTCCAGCGCAGCCCTTCAGGGATGCCAACTTCTATTCACAGTTCTCTCGATACCTAAGTGCAGTCTGATTAGCTTAAGAAAACAAAGATTCTCATTGCTATACATGACCCCAAATGTTTCATAGACAAAAGCTAAACTCAGTCTCAGAAAATAAAATCTGTGGATTTGAGGGAAGTCTTGCATATAAACATTAGTTATGACAAACAGCTCTATGAAGCACACTATCATAAGACAATTTGCTTGATCTTATGTAAGAGACTGGTTGAAAGCTGGCAGTTGTGACATTCCCAGGACTGCTGAAAGGCTAGAAGTCAGATTAGGGAGCAGATATTCCAGTGAAATAATGCTTCCGAGCATATCTCCCAGGAAGGCCATGGATGTCAGAGATCAAATCATAGATCTAAAGCAGATATAGGGAAGAGTATGGATATTAATATTGAGATATATGACAAAGATATGATAGATAGATAGATAGATAGATAGATAGATAGATAGACAGACAGATAGATAGTAGATGATAGATGGACAAATAGATAAGTGCTGCAAGTACAACATAGGTGATACAGGACTGGGGAGATAGTTCAGTGGTCCAAATGCCTGCCTGGCAAGCACAAGGACCCAGGTTCGATCTCCAGTACTGCACACCATGCCCACCCTGCACCAAGCCAGCCACCAAAACCAGGTGTGGTGGCGCATGCCAGTAATCCCAGCACTGGGGAGACTGACACAGTAGGGTCACTATGAGTCTGAGCTGCATAGAGAGACCCTATACCACATAAATAAAGAAATAAAAGATTAAAAAATAAAAATAAGCATAGGTGATGCACCATGTGCACCTATAAATCCACAGAGTCAGCAAGAAAACCTGCAAACTTGTGGTTCCTACCCAGCCCCATTCAGGCCCAGAAAGCACTCCGGCCATGAGCTGTACTGAGCAGCAGAACTGAGGCATCCTCTCATTTGCTGCGGAGTCTAACCACTGATTTGCTCGAGGACAAGTCAGGCTAGGGCGAAGAGTCACACCAAGTAATTTGACTGAGCAGTAAGTGCGCCTATTCATACTCAGACCCGTGGCTCCCAGGGGGACAATAAAGTGTTACTTTTCAAATGGACATAAAATATACATAGTTCTCCCAGAAGCTCCTGCACATTTTCCTGGTGCCTCTCACTATTATATTGATAGCCCTGGGTCTAAGAAATTAGGAGAGTGCTGGAGAAAGAGATCTAATGTGCATGTGCTCCAATTAGTGAAGTCTTTTTCAGATTTCAGCTAAATCAGTTTAATTTGATTCCATTTTAGAAGCTTCCCTACCCCAGTTACCTACTATATGAAGGGAATTGTCTAAAACCATGGAGCAGGCATAGATGAGAAGTGGTCAGAAAAGCTGGAGAGTGTAGTAGTTAAAGGCCTGCCGCCAGCCTCCTGAGTCAGAGCTCATTTCTGTGCCTGTCTAACTGTGAGATGCTGGGCAAGGCTGTTTCTTCTTCCTGGGCTTGAACTTCCTCATCCATGAAATGGGGGCAAGTCACTCCTTCACAGGGCTGATTACAGGATTAAGTAATGACTGTCTATAAAACTCTTGGCATAATTCCAACCTGCAAGGCCCCGGTTGTCTGTGAAAGAGACAAGCTGAGAGGAAGGCGACAAGGAGCCCTTGCTGTGCTGGGAGCTGACTCAGAGGACACTTCACCAAGGAGGCGGGAGCTCAGGTGGGCTTCCAAGGATGGAGAGTGGGAGTCAAGGTGGTCATGTGAGAGGACTGGAGGTGCTGAGAAAGGAGGAAGGATGGCCAGGGTGTGTCTTCACAAAGTGGATAGTAGAGTGGCAGGAGCACAGAGGGAGTCAGGAAACAGCCACGGCTGGAAATTCAACTTGAAACTCTATTGGAGGATTCTGGGCCTATAGCAAAGAGACATGGAAGCAGTCGCAGAAGTGAATGACAACTGAGTGTGGAGATGCAGGAAGGCAGGAGGATGAGGTAACAGATGTCATGAGAGGCTGGGAAGGCAGCAGTTCCACAGCCTAAGAGAAGACAGGGAATCCATAGCATAAGAAGCACCTCCCCTGCCCTCTGATTGGACAATGCTGCTTTCTCTGCCAGAAGCTTAAAGACAGACAGTTGGCTATAGTCAACAAGCCCAATGTGGAGTAAGATACTGGAGACTGCTTAAGAGTTGGCCTCAGCATTTGAGAACTGCTATACACCATCGCTGTAGAATGTACGTTCCACAGTAACAGAATTATCATAAGACTTCTCTGCAGCACAAATGACATGCTAGCTATGAATCAATGTTCAAAAAAAAACTTAATAAATTGTTTCAAATGTTACTAGGGAGGGTATTTCTAGAGTGTCAATTAAACACAATTATAGTTTGAGTTGAATAATTACCCTTTCTTGTACATATTTTGATGATACGTTTTTGCAAAACCAGACTCATTTGCAAAGAAAAAGATGATAGCTCACATGCCATTAACTCCTTTAAAGAGAACACAATTCATAAATGAAATGCCTAATTTAAAAGCAATTTAGAAAAACATTCCCAAGGATAAGCATTTAAAATCTAGCCTAACTTCCAACAAACAGAGGGTAAGAACAGAAGGCAGCATGGAGAATGAGTAATGAGGGAAAAGAGAAACAGAAAATGAAAGCGAGGATTAGGAACAAAGATGTGGAGAAGAATAGACAAAATGGGGAGGATGAAGCTAGACTCTGTGAGTGGTCAATTTCACTGGGAGATCATCTACAGCTTGCATATATGTATCTTTCCAAAAATGTCTCCTCATTCATTTCTTGTCATTCCAACACCATTTTTGCATCCCTTTGCCCTTGAGTTCACAGATGCCCTTTTGCAGGGTCTCTGTTTCCCATTCTGATCCACATTCTCCCCGCCTTGAGTCCTGTGATCACAGCAATCATTCTAAGACACCGCTCTTACCAGATCAGTTCCAGTTTCTCAAATCTACCTTCCCTCCTAAGCTTCTACAATCCTCCCAAACCTCAGCCCTTCACGTCCCAACCCACAGGTGGCAGGTGAGCTACTGAAGGTCATACATGTACTCAGGAAGCTCTAGAGCACACCTTGGTGAATTCAATTTGTTAGTGTAATTCTGGGCATCTGTGCCAGAGTTTGCAAAACAAGAATAATGTCAAGTGTTAGTATACAATAGCTTTTACTTGCGTTCTTGTTTTCATGTCATCTCCAATTATAATATCATCCAATTCAGTCCCATCGAGATGTTCCTCGACGGGTACAACAACCTTTACTCATTCACCTGTAGGTATCTCCTAATGCCTCCTATGTATGAGCTGTATCTTGGGAGATCTTTGTGCAGATATGCATGCACTTATGCGGCAATAATGAGGAGAAAGGAAGAGTCTTGGGAGTGAGATGGACTTAGGTAGGGAGGTCACAGTAACTTTTATTATTTGTGTCACGCTGGCCATACATCATTGATTCAAAGCCATGGGTGGATGCTCCATAGTTATCACTAGTATTAATTAGAAGGTGAATTATAATGTCTTCTAGGTCCTCTAAAAATTCTCCTCAAGCAAATCCTGCCCAGCCTGGCATCTCCGTTCTCTGTGACTTGCTCGATTTATTATATCATTATTTCACTAATAGTTTAGCATATTTTATGTCTAATTCACATCTTATCCATTTTAGTGTTTTATCACAATTTGTGTGGGCAATATATGTAAATAATGATTTCATTTATTATTGTTTTGTAACTGTCATACTCTTACCTTCTCTAATGGTCTACAAGTTATGGATAGGTAGGAAATAAGGCATGCGTAACCACCATAGCCAGCAACATAATTTTTGAGGGCCAATGCAATCAAAATGCAAACTGTCTTATTCAAAATTTTTAGGAAGTTTAGGATGATGAGTGCACTACTTTAAAGTGTGGGACATTCCAACCCCTGCACAAGTTTCATGCTGTGAAGCCAGCCCTGATAAATACACACCCTAGCGAAGGCTTAGACATGTACCTGACTCTACAAGCACTTAAAAATTACATAATTCCTTTTGAAATGAGAGCCTCACAGAAATTTCAAGGTTTGCTATGGATTCTCTAGACACTAAACATATCTCCTCTTCACTTTAATCCTGTATAGAGGACTCAAAATTATACCAACTGAAAAACAAAAGGTACACTGTCATTTAAAAAAAAAACAACAACACTATTTTGGAATACTGGTTTAGATACTGGTCTAGAAACATGATTTTTTGATAACTCATTATAACAAGAGATCCCTCTTAGATGATACCCAACTGGCATTCTTTGCTTTTCTACTTCAAGCCTCCTGTGCTACAACAGTACTATAATAAATCATATGTCATTCTATGCCTGGAAGCGTTGATTAATTTCACCAAGCCAGTACCTGACAAAGGGCTCTGCCTGGGAATTACACATTTTGAGTCGTGACAATTGCAGATGATCCATTTATATGTTCATTTAAGGTGTTTGCCTCGCTGAATTGCACTGTAGGAAATGCTGCCGCTCCCACAGCTACCTCACACTGTGTGAGCGCTCCGCAGTCTTCCCTGCAGAAGCTCCTTTGCCCCTCTTTTTCCAAATCATGACTCAAAAAGATGACAGCAAAGTCTAATACCTAAAGTACATGCATCCAGAATCACTTCTCCGTCATTGTGCTCTTCCCTAAAGACAAAGCTGTTGCTTGTTTATTTCCTATTAGTACAGGTTTGCAGTACGCAATGATTACACTGATCCTGGGGAATGGGCACGTGTCCATGGCACATCCTAATTCGCTTTCACGTGCTTCTCCTGGTGCTACCTCTGCTCCTTCCAACTCTTGGTCATCTTCCCTTTGCAAAAGCTCTATTTCTATATTTTTACAAAGTTCTTTTGGCTTTAAGCTAACTTCTGATCTTTGTGGTTCGGTTCACAGATAGAAGATTAAGATACGCCACTGACACTCATAGACAGTTAACTCTTTCCACTTTCATTGTATACAATTAAGGGTTCTGAAGGACTGTAGCCCTCTATATGTTACACCTTTATAGATACCTTGCCGTCTTTTTTGCATAAAGTTTGATATTCTCAGTAAGCGCCACCTACCTTCCAGAGCCCCTGAGTGTCAGAGCCCATCCAATTTATCACTTAGCCCATCTGGAGATGCTCTGTGATGAGGCATAAAACAGACAAAACGATGCATACAGATCACCAGAGAACAGAAGCACTGTCCCTGCATCATGCTCAGGACTGCATTGTCAGCTGGAAAGTTTGCATGCTTTAGTTAGAAAACCACGTGCAAAGCAATTGCAATAACATAGGAAACGACTGCTTCTGAAGACTGAGATCTGGAAAGAGTTCACAGGAGGAGCCTCAGGTAAAGCTTGACCCAGTGACTCAGCAGATCAGAGGGACCAGTCTCCCTCCATCTGGCTCTGCCTTCTCTCCGGTAGTATTGCTCTCTCTGTGGCTGGGCTGGACTCTTGTGCAGCTGCCAGCAGTAGCCAAAACTAATCACTGCCTTGCTCAGGTTCGGTGGTGAAGTGAGTCTGGTTAAATTGCTTCTTGAGAATCCATCAGCTAATTTACCACGACCCCTTGGTAAATATTTGCTCACTTCTTGTTGTCTCAGGAGGGGGTGGTACCTGGCCTTATGACTTGCTTGTAGCTGGGGACTTAGCATGTCAGCTGGCTCACCCTACAGACCACCGTGGAACCTGCACAGTCAGTTTTTCCCTATCTCCTCAGCCCAGAAATTCAGGGTACTGTTGGTAAGTAGAAGGGTACAGGGGAGCAGAGATGGCCACCTTTAGTTCTCTCCTTAACTGCCTGCTTAGCTGTGAGGAAATGCATTATTTTGTGAATGTATGCCAAAATTTTCTTCCACTATATCTGTTATTCTCTTTTTTTTCTACAGCCGTGGTTAGACAGCCAGAGGCTGAGAATATATGTGTTGTTAGGCTAAGTTTGCTCAAGAAATGGTTTCAAGTAAATTAAGTCCAGTAAAAGCCATCCACACTTAGTTTTCTTTAATAAATCATCAAGTACACACAATAAGGGGTTCAGATGAAGGTACAGAGCCCAGAGTCCACTTCTTTCTCTTCTGTTGCTTTTTTCAAAGAAGAAAAAACTCACCACAACACTTATTACTGGAGTGGAGTTTTCAAAAGTTTTTTCTATTTTTCTAAATAAGAAATTGATTTCAGATGATCAGAATCATCAAAGTAGTCTCTCCACCATATATTTGTGATGTAATTAAAGTTACTGTATTCCTGAAAGTGCCAATGCTCACGGAAAGTATCAGCTTTCATTTCTACTAGCCTTTTTAATGGAAAAATAAAACAAAATTTCATAGCAAAACAATAGGAGAATAACAGTAGTTAATGTGTGGTATATTATTATCTTCAAGGTAGTTGCTCAGAGTGTAAGATATGGGCATAAAAAAATTCTCGAAATAGTATTAGTACAAACCTTTCTTTTCAATGAGCTAAGAGAAAGTGTAGTATAACTATCTTGGGCTTTTATTTTTCCTTTTCCCTTCCTTCCTTTTTCTTTCCCCTCACCCTAATTCATCTTTCCTTTTGCAAAAGTTCTTCCCATTTCACAATATATTTGTACATTTGGTCCTTATTTACATCAGAGAGACAATATGATGCTTGCACATGGGAGTGTGCTTTTACACAGCAAAGGAAATCACCAACAGAGTGAAAAGACAACCTGCAGAGTGGGAAAAATTTTAACCAGGTGTCCTCACGAGACTCATATCTAGAAATATGAAGAATTGAAAAAATCAGACTCCCCACATTCAAAGCCCCATCCATAAATGGGCATCTGAGATGAATATAAACTTCATCTCAGATGAAATGACAAATTCATCTGAAGAAATGGCAAATAAATATATGCAAAAACATTCAGCATCATTTATCATCCAAGAGATGCAAATTAAGACAATACTGAGATTCCATCTCACCTGAGAAAGAATGCTTAACATCAAGAAATCAACCAATAACAAATACTGAGGGTTGGGGCTGTGGAGATAAAGAACCTTTATCCACTGTTAGTGTAAGTGTAGACTGACGCAACCACTGTGGACATTAGTATGGAGATTCCTTCAAAAAATGCATTGAGAAGTCCTGTTTCACCTAACTCTCCCTCTTCTGGGTATCTTCCCAGAGAAATTAAAAACATTATACCACAGCAACACATATGTGCACCCATGTTTATAGCAGCATGGTTTCTAATAGCTAGATCTTGAGGACAACCCAAATGCCACCAACTGAGGAAAGTATAAAAAAAGATGTGGTCTTTTTATAGAATGAGAATACTCACTATAAACAAGGGCAAACTTGAGACATTTATAGATAAATGGCTGCAAATTGAGACCATGTTCATATGCTAGCCTTCTCTGTTGTTAATCTTGGAAAACCTATTATTATGGGATTTTTCAATCATACACAAAGTAGACAGAATGGCATATAATGAACTTCCACTTCTTTATATCTTTTTTTGATAATTATCTATATGGTCAGCTTTGTATTATCTCTTTTGCCCCTACTTCTCCTCCCTTGAAGCCCTGCAGTACCATTTTTAAACAAGTCTTATACATTATATAATTTTTACTTGAATATATACATATATGAAACATAATCTTAAAAATAACTGAAATATCTTTAAGAAGATGTGTTTCATAATACTTTGAATTTAATATATTATACCATGTTCAAATTTTATCAGAGCCATTTTTTAAAGGCTTTCTCCCCTAACTTTGACATGATAGTATAGTATACAAAGATGAGAAATACATACACAAAATTATTAGACAAGTTACAGTCTGATTGCATGCTAGATTGTGTGGGGTCAACCCAACTGCACTGCACACTTAAGGAAGGGCTGGTAGAGGGAGAGGGATGCTGGGGAGAATGCCAGGCCAGGCCTGTGCCTGAGCTGGGTGCATGAAGGCACTGCGGAATCTTAATTTTTATAGCAGTTGGGCAGGATGTAGAGCTACCACACACAGGATAGATGACAAGATGAAAGTGAAAGTAAGTACAAAGTGCATGGAGGATAATGGAGAGCGTTAAATGTGTATAAGACACGTGAGCCCTCCTCTGGAAGATGCTACAAGAAATGCAAAGAAGGAAGAAAAGTAATATAACTTCAGGATGTTCAACAACTGTTCTAACAGTTGACTGAAGGCAATTTTATTACGTATCAGCCTTGTGGCCTTTGACAAATAGCTGAACGACTCTGAAAACTCATTTCTCATCTGTGAACTTGTGCCATTAATTGCAGCACTTCTATCAATTGGGGACTTTTATAATCAATTGAGATGTCATTAGTTTGTGCTATTTGCAAAGCACAGTTCCAATAATAATCCACTTAATCTTAGGGTAACTAATGCCTTATAGTTTGCAAATCACTTCCAGATTCATCACCTTGCTTTCTTTCGTGGAGCCAGGGAGGTGGGTCTTAATGTCTCAGTTTCTCCAAAATGAAACCCAGGCTCAATAGTAGGTGAACATTACCATATACCACTTGTAATTGGAAGGTTGTGTTACTGTCATGCCTGTGTAATTTCATTTAAAGGTCCAGGGCAAGCAAGACCCTGAGACACTTGCTTCTCTGGATGGCATTTAATAGTATTCAAAGTATAAAAGCATAACAAGCAGTAAAGTACCTACACGAAAGTCTTAGTTAAAATCCCTGGCTTATGGGTTTTGAATGGGTATTTGTACAACATAAACACCCCAGTTCTTATGCTAAGATCTTCTTTTCCCAGGATAATAACTGGTGTGATTTCTACACAAAGAGAAGAAGGTATAGGTAGAGGAATTTAAAGAATCTCATCATAACTAGAATCTCTAGCTCTATTGATGATATACAGAGCAAAATTCCTCAGTATGAAAAGTGTAGATAAATGTAACATAATCAATCATTTTTACTGTACACATTTTACTGTACATTAAATTCCATTATAATAATAATGGAATTTAATAATGTCTATTTTAATGAAAATAGAATTTAGAGTTTAAATAAATTAATATTATTGCCATTACATTCCTTAAAATTATGTCTATAATCTCTGGTGTTGCTAAGTATGGTCTAATGCTTCAAAGCTAACACTCATCACAACTTTTTATACAACCAAACCCGCTATTTGCATTTTAACAATTTTCTTTACCAAAATTACATATCTTCTAAGAATAATATGATCTTATCACAGAGAGATAATAGCTACTCACTCGATCAAATCATCTTTTATTCTTGTTTTTCTTCCATGAAATCTAAGTGACTTCTTTAGAGTAAATTTCCAAGTACTTGTTTTGTGTACCTCAATACATATTTATGTAGTGAAGAGCTTTCAGAGGAAAAGTATTTCAGATATCCATCAGTACAAGCCTTAAAAGGCAGGGCTATTTGACTCTCTTCTACTAATTGAATCTTGGCTACTTTGCACCCTGCGACCTGAGCAACCAAAACTGAGGCAAATGTGACACTTGTTGGTCAATAACGGGTTCCCTTCTGAGTTGTGGCACAGGGTAATGGAAAAGTGCTTGCTTATAGTCTTCCCATGTCAAACTTTGTGATTTCACACTTCATAATGTAAGAGTATTACTCTAAAATGCATTAAATTTCTAAAGATAGCAAATAGCCTTTTGGATAATGCATTTAAATAGACTCTAAATTCAGAATCTTAAAAAAATGTTCATTTTGTAGGACATTATGATAGGTCTTATAACCCAGTGCATCCTGCTGATGTGACCTGCTCCTGTTCCCTGTTTGCCTTCTTTTCCAGAAGACATCAGCCCTTACCTGGAAACTTGCTTAGGTTACTGTGTGAGTCTGGCTTCTTCTCTCCATGATAAGTCTATTTCACGTATGTTTTCATTTTCAGAAGTCATCTCACTGTCAGTAGAGCTGGTTGGGTATTGTTTAATATGGAAAGGTCTTATAAATAGCTTTCCTGGTTAAAAATTGAACATAGGTCACAAATCACCTCTTCACTATACCTTACAGCAATCTGTTTGGTAATATTTTTTATTAGAGAAGTTGACAGCACTTCTGACATAAATTCTGACAGCCTTCTGACATAAATCATCACTCATATTAATACAATACATATTTTAATCTCCATAGAAGCATTAAGCTGTAGTACACTTGTGTCAAAGATACTGACATTTAAAGGACAGATAATAAATATTTGAAGCCCAAATATACTTAGCCTTAAATTTTCATTAAAGATGTACTTGGTCCAAAATTCATTAATATTCTGTAACCAAGTTTAAGAACTTAATTATGAATTATCTGCAATCATTAAAGTTATTTCAGTACGGTTGATCTCTCAGTCTCAAGCGTCGAGCAGAGTAAAATGAGCATAGGCTTAATAGATTAACAAATTAAATAATCATAATTTGGAAATTGCAATCTATTTCTTAGTAAAATCAAGATTTCATCTCTTTATCAAAAGTTTTATTAAATTATATTTTTTCCATTTATAGGTTAGACGGCTAAATTTAAAAATGATGAATGCTTAATTATATTATGGAAATTTGAAATCTTTCCAAATATTTGGCTCATGGAGTTTCTGATAATTTATGGCCAAAAGTATTTTTTAATAAACAATGAGAATATTTGGAAAATGTACCTTGTCACTTGTCACAGCTCAATCAAAACTATACATGAATAGCTAGCTGTAACATTTAGCTTAGGAGGAGAAAAAGAGAGCTGATACTATGAACAAAGGGTACCCTCAACAAAACCTAACCCTGAGTCACTGACTCCAGATGGAGAAGAGATTCTTAAAAATCTTATTTTCCTACCCTGCTTCGTTAGGCTTAAATGGTGATCTGAGAAATTATTAGTACTGTACTTCAATTCATGAGAATTCAACATAAGTACTTTTAAACAGTGTCTTTATGTGTCAAGTTATATTAGATTGAAGATTAAAAAAAACTGATATAGAAGGGGGAAAACCTAAAACTAAGAGAGCATGTAGGAGGGGGCTGGGGAGATAGCTTGGCAATCTAACCTCTTATTTGGCAATCACAAGGACCCAGGCTCAATACCTGGTACTGAGACTAGCTGTGATGGTGCACGCTTATAATCCCAGGGCTGGGGATGCTGAGACAGGAGAATTGCTATGAGTCTGGACTGTGTAATGAGATCCTGCACCAAATTAATTAATTAATTAAGTTAAAAATAAAAACTTTTTAAAAAGAGAGTACATGGAAGGGAATGGAAAGGGATTTTCTCTCTAGGCAAAGGGAGAGGGGTGTGTTCATAATATTTTGAATACTGTATTCAAAATCCTGGAGAAGAGAGCAGGCCCGGAGTCTGTGTGCAGCTGCAAGTCCATCACATGCGCTAAAGCAAAGTCACAGGAAAAGGGATAAGGGGTGTTGACCGGAGGGCACCCACAGGTCTGCAGATGTTATAAGCCACAGAGGAGTCCTGTGGGCTGTGTCCTGTAGGCAGAAGAGTCACTCAAGAATTCAAGAATTAGAATACAGGAGTGACCTGACAGTAATGCCAACCACTTATTCCACACCATCTATTGTCCTGTTGGCTCATCTCTACAGTACATTTAACTTCTCACCAGATTATAGCTTAATAAATAAAATGTCTCTATTTAGTTGCACTAAGCATTACACATAAATTATCTTCAAATCATACAGCAACTTGCAGAGTAGCCATGACGATTGCTAGTTTGCATAGGATAGTCACAGAGGTAGAGTGATTTGCCCACAAGCACTCAGCCTATAAATGCTAGAGCCAAGATTTGCTCAGTGATCCCTCTGGCTCCAAACCCTGCCACCTTTTCACTACAGTGCCCGTCCTGTATTCTGAACGTACTTGTTGTGCCACAGACTAGATGGAGCCTAGTTGGCCTTAACTTCCCCCAGGTCACCAAGGCCCTGTGCAGCTTTGCTGATTGCTAAAGCACAGAAGAGATTGCCTGGGGCCAACAGTCTGGGGTGAAGGTGCAGAGGGCCAGCTGAGCTGGTGGGGTGGAGCCCAGAAGCAACACAAATTACATTCCCCAGTGGCATTTTTATTACTGGCAACTAATCAAAAATTACCAGCACATTTTGGACATAATTGATAAGGAAATATTTTTGGATCAGGGCCACGTTATGACTCATGGGCCCCAGATACTTTTGCCTTCGTGCATTCATGGATTCCTTCTCCCTTGAAAAGAAAAAAAGAAAAGAAAAAAAGAAAAGAAAAGAAAAGAAAAGAAAAGAAAAGAAAAAGATGGTATATAAATACATTTAAATTGCATTAGAAAAATTGAATAGAATTTAAGTAGAATTCATTGTTACTATGTTCACTTTCTTATTTTAAAAGATTAAAATTAAAACATTTTATGGGGCCTGGTGCTACATAAGTCAGCCTAGGAAGAGTGGAGTGTTAACCTGTCTCTGTAGGTAAAGGAGTGTGAAATTAGTGTCAGCAGGTGCCGCGCTCCTAGATCCGAGTAAGTTCCTCCCCAAATCTAAGTAACCTGCTCCCCTGACCCAGCTTCATGGTCGGCACTCACTAACAGGAACTACAACTAGAAAGTAGATTTTAACTGAACCATTTCACAATTGAATTATAGTTGTGCCTTTCAGGAAGATTTAGCCAAGTTTAGCTTTTTGATAAGCATATTTACTACAGGATAGGAGGCAACTTTTACTATCTGAGTTTTAAAAGAGGAGCAACCATTTACAATAGATGACTGCCTCTGCTGAGGCTGTTGCAGTAATTTTCCACATCTCATTTGTTGTGCAATAAAATTTCCAAGAACGAAATACTCAGCTTCTGAAAATGAATACAGTATGAGATTCCAAGTCGAGCTGGGTGGGAAAGAGGCAGGCAGAGTCCTCAGTGCTGCCAAATGCTCTGCACTTCCCAAAGACTGTCATTCTGAAATTTTGTGAATTGATCTGATGTTTAAATACCGGAAAGATTCACGAGATAGAGAGTACTAAAGTCAGAAAGGTGGAACTGGAGAGGTCAGCCTTTTGAGATAAAAGGATCATCTTGTGACTCTGGTGAGTATGTATCATAGGACTAGAAAATGTATAGCCTTGGACACATACAGATGGAACGAAGATTGAGACATGTCTGACTCTTCAAGGCATGAAGAAATGTTAGAAAGAACTAGCACAAGAAAGCCAACTCTTGCATGCTGTGCGGAGCAAGCCAATGGAGAGCTGCTGATTAGGCTGGGCATCCTGGCGTGCGAGTCAGAGGCACAAGCTCTGCAGACCTGGACAGAGCCACGCACACAGAACACGTGGGTGGAAGAACCCAATGCGCTGGGCAACCTTTGATCTTGGCGCAGATCCCTCCGTGAGCATCTTACTGCATTCTCAATTCCAGAGAAAATGAAAAATTTTTCTTCTCTTTCAGAGCAAAGGGAAACTGGATAAGGAATGAAGGCTTCAAGTTGGGCAGGGAGGACCTCTGGGGATGAGTTTTGTGGCTTCAAGGCATTTCATGGCACTGCGTTGATGAAAAGGGCTTTCTTTTGGCACTGCTACTGCGGGAGGCAAGACAAGGAAATGCTAATTTCCAGAAACCAGGGTTATTGTCCCCACAAGAACAGGAAATAATGAGCGCTCTGAAAGAAACAAAGGATCCTCAACCTGAATAAAGCAACACAGCAACAATAGCAACATCAATTATTGAGATCCTTGCCTCTCTTTCCAGTGTCAGGGAGAAGCGGACTAAAACGATCCTATGCTCCTTGGATGAAAATCAAACCCTCCTACTTGATGGCTTTCACCGTTAATTTCATTGAAATGGCCCCATGTCACCAGGCATTCTGCATTTATTCATGCCAGTAACTCAGCCTGTAAAGGGCGCCAGAAGGACTGAGCTGAGAGGTCTGAATGATGGGCCCAAGAGGTGGCTGCTGGCCGCCATGGATGGCCCATTGGGGAGAGATTCTGCTTGTGACGGATACTGCAAGAGTGATTAGTCTGTGCAGAAAGTTAGCCAGAAGACAGAGAAATTGAAAAGGGAAAAGAATTCATTCCTTTTGATACTGGCTTTTCCACTTAAGTATTAACTCTTCGCTGACTTCAACTTTGGAATGGATTTTCATGTTTCCAGATTAATATATACTAATCTGAGACAAGAAAACGCCAGCCTAAGCACTCTTGGAATGTTTGCAAATGCTGCAGAGAAGGAAGTGGACCATGAGTTTTCAAGAAATTGAGTTTGCTTAGCTAGATTGTAACAACTGTCCTGGGAGGGCACCTGAACTGTCATTGCTAATGAGGGCATTTAATGAAGATCCTGGGAGGGCAGGGAATAGTGAGGCTTACAAATTCTCTGAGACGATGTTGGTTTTCTCTACCTACTTGTTCTACAACTAGGGCTCAAAGGAATAAATCTAGAACATTCTTAGTGTTTAGAGGCACAATTTAAGAATCTGGCTCTTCAGCTCCTTATTTGAGTGTGTGCTTTTCATAAACTCAGTGTTGATTCACTGTCTTTAATTCTTTTCGCCTGAGCATCACTGGATGGGAGGCGTTAGCATGCACAACTTGCTAGCCTCTCTGGACAGGTAGAAAGGCTTTCACCCCCACTGGGACCTACTAGTATGATTCTATCATCAGTGGTCTCGGTAAGTCAGTAGCGTTTATATTCTCTGAATTACAGTACATTTACCCATATGTACAAAGATCATTGAAGACAGGGCCAAAGCATAGATTTCTGACCTACATTTTATATCATGGCTGTATCGTTTATTTTACCTGTATTTTTTGAGTATCCTAGAATGAACCATTAGGAGACCCTCTGGGAATAAGGAACTCTGTTACACTTTGACTGCGAGTACGAGAGCACCTGGGGAGACTCAGGGTGCATAAGTGAAGCAGCTTATTAAGTGTTTCAGTAAAAGTAAGAGAACTAATTTGTCACACTGCATGACATTCAAAAGAACAAATGCTTCCTAGATTAAAATGCTAAGGAAGGTAACTCTAGGGAGAACAGACAAATTCCAAAGTATATTCATGATAAGGGAAGGCTGAGTCGTAAAAAGAGATTTTGCTAGGGGGTAAAACTGAGAGATTTGTCTTTCTGTGCATTTTAGTCATTAGGAGTTCGAGTTCCTTGAGGCCCTAGTTTATCATCTCTGGTTTTCTAACATCTTTCACGGGACATAGCACAGAGCAGGTACTGAGAACATTTTTGTGGAGCTGGAGATTAGTAGGGAAAGCACATTCCAGGTGCTTTGAGGATCCCCTCCTTGATCCTAAAATCATAGGGGAAAAACTCCTCTACATCACCCTAAATTGCAAAATCCATGAAACTCCAAAGCCCTGCTGTAGATGCCGCACTCAGAAAGTCCACTGGCTGTACAGAAGCAATCCCACACGTGTTTGTGTTAAGTGACGATGACTTAATGCCATTTCCGAAGTTTGTTTCACAAAAAGGCCCCTCTAGGGGAGCAATTTGAAAAGACAGTAAGCCTCTGCTGACAGGCCTTCACCCAGACACCCAGAGCCTCAGCAGCAGCAGCAGATCACCCTGGGTCATGAGGACGATGATCTTAAGAAGTTTTGTTAAATTGCATTATCACACAATCACTATGGTCAAACTTAACTGAGTAAGACAGCCACCCAAAGACCAAAGAAGGAAGTGAGACATCACTGAGTTCTTCTTTCTCTGAAAAGGATGAGGACCACGTAGTGTCCATTTGCTGAGAAGGGAGACGGTGTGGAATATTGCTTCAGTGGGGTGCGCTCATGGTTCTTACTGACAGTCTCTGCATTACGGAATTCCTCAATCTCTGAAATACCACTAATAATCTACCATTTTCAAGGAAGTGTTTAAAGATAATGAAAAAAATAGTAATTGCAGAATGTTTTCAGACACTGCAGGGCAAAGGGCTAACAAGTCGTACGGACCTGCCAAGTTCTGCCCCTGCTGGTTTCGGAAAGTAAATGTAATAATGAGACACAGCCACACTTCATCACTAATGTTCTGTCTGTGGCTCCTTTTGTGCTTCAGCAAGGGAGCTGAGTAAATGTGACAAACACATGTGAGCCACAAAGCCAAAAATTGTACCAGCTGGTGCTTTACTGTACAAATTTGACAAGTCTAAGGAAAAGCAATCAGTTTCAGAAACTGAACAAATGGCTTGATGTGCACTCTTATGTAGGACCAAAATTACATACATTATATACTGTTATAAATGACCAAATTATATACATGTGTTTTGAAACCTCTCCAAATGCACAGGTCTACAGAGATCTTAATAAAGGTACAAGAAATAGCACGTCCAGGTAGAAAGAGCTGAGTGGAGTCAAGTTGATATAGCTACCTTCTGTGACTTTTCCTGGTGACAATCTGATAGAGACAGTCAATTCATATGTACCTATAAGGGGCCCACACAAGTACTGAGCAGTGCTTGGAAGGTCTTCATTATGGTAAGAGAGTAAGCTCTCATGAACCGAAAGTGCATCTGCTTCAGTGTCTCATATGGGGAAAGGACAGTCGGACTCCGTTCTTTCCTGGTTATCCAAAGTTTGAAGACTTCATTTAATTTTATGTCCCTGCATTTTCAAGGAATGAAAAAAAAAAAAAAAACAGGTGGAATTCACAGAAAAGACAGCAACCAAGTTTGAGTCAGAACTTGAAATCATGCTCTGTAAAGAATGATGTAAGAGATTGCTGTCTTTGAGAGAGAGAGAGAGAGAGAGAGAGAGAGAGAGAGAGAGAGAGAGAGACAAAGACAGAGACAGAGAGACAGAGAGACAGATGGACAGGCACAGAGAGGCAGAGAAAAAGAATAAGAAAGACAGAGAGCTGGAGAGACAGAGACAGAAAAAGAGAACCAGAAAGAGACTAAGATGTGTGTGTGACAGAGCTGTATGCCAGTATCTGAAGAGCTTTGTGAGTATAGCTTATAAGTATAACTGGAACAAGTGAGGAGAAGTATTCATGGTTAGAGTACGGAAGGAATTTGTCATCTCTGGAATCCAGTGGAATGTGGTAGAGATGATTCAAGTACTGATGAAGTGGTTGGATGGATGACTTCAAGTCTTCATTCACACCTGGAAATATGTGATGCTGTGAGAAAGATGATCTCCTAAGAGTTCTTCACAAGTGACTCCACAACTGCTTCATTCTGAAGCATGGTGATATAGGAATAGTAGTGATGAAACAGAAGTAGAAATAGAAATATTTGGAAGTCCCATGTCAAGTTGGGATTCTGAGAACATCATTAACATTGCTCCTCTCTTTTCTAAATGAGATTGTTAAAAACGTGTTTGGAGTTCCGTAGTTGAATGTCCTACTTTCTTACGCAAAGTTGTTGCTGAGGTGTGGAAGCCATGAGAAGCCTATGTACTTCCTGAGACTCGTCTGTCTCTAAGAGCGCTTAGCAATTTTCCAGTTTTGGCAACAGTGTTATAAAGATAGGTGGGAACATATTTGCAAAGTGCTCCCACATTCTTTAAGGGAAGAAACTTTAATCTTCCATTATCATCTTGATTACCAACTACACTAACAGAAAAAGCCATAGTTACATATCACTTTAGTTCTCTGGAAATAAATGACAAGAAATGAACAAATCCTGTACTACTGTAGGTCTGCAGGCATGACACTGGATTACTAAATTATGTGCTGTGTAAAAGACCGAGCTAGAAAGAAATCAATCTTTGGCTAAGCTTGAGTGATCTGTACAACACAATTGTAATTTATGGGTTAGGGACATTCTGTGCAAGAGTTCTCATAACCTAGTTAGGTTGGTAATTAGGACACAGGGACAACCAAAAGAGGAAAAAAATAAGAACGTTGAAGAGCAGTCAAGCGAATTTTAGAATAATGAAGAAATATCAAATAAGGTAAATCAGTGGAGTGAGGGGACACAAAGGGGAAATGAAAAACATTCAAAGATAAATTAATGAAAGCCCAAGGGTTGTGCAAGCAATTTGCTATAAATATACCAGGAAAAAAGAGGCAGACGTAGGTGAGTAAGAAGTAAGCAAGTAAGAAATGGCATAAAAATAGTGTGGTGAAACAGAAGGTCAGGGAAGAAGAAAGAAAAGCATTTAAGGAAAAACACAGACATTCTTTTGTAGATAGCACGCTTTTTAGCAAAGGCCTTACTATCTCCAAATGCATTGTAACACCGCTGTAAGTTCTCTAGGGAGCCAGTTTGGCCTCGTTTTCAGCAATGCAAATCAAGCTTTCAACTTTGCCAAAGTCACAGAAAACAACCTTTCAGCCACATATGGAGAGTTTCAGCCAATCTGCCCATCGAGGAAGCAAGGAGTTCATAGTTCCATTAATTTTATAATTGATCTATAAAAAATAAAGTGCACCAATCTTGTGTGTGCAGCTCCGTTAACTTTTATGGATGAAACCTTTTCTGTAGCTACTTCTCACATCAGGTGGAGAGCACTTACAGGCTTCGTGAAGGCTCCCTTGCGCCTGTCTCCATGTGCCTCTCCCAAATATAACCACTGTTCAGATTTCCAATGCCACCATCCACTTTTCTTGTTCTAGAACATCATACAAGTGAAACTGTACTGTACGTGCTCTTTCGTGTCTGGCTTCTTTCATTCAACTTCATTTCTACATGATCCATGCCATGTTCTTGCCTGTTCCAATAGTCCGTTCTTAGGTGCCACACAAAAGCAGCCAGGGACAATATGTAAATGACTGTAGCAGTCATGTTTCAACCAATGTCACTTAGCAGGATTAGGCTGTGGGTTGTGCTTTGCTGATCCCTATTTATTAGTGCTCTTCATGTGAATTTGACATTGCATGCTTGATTGTTCTTCCCTGGATGAGGAACATTGGGTTGTAGTCTTTTAACAAAACTGGGTGCATAATTTGCATTTTAAAGAGGAAAATAGAAAAAATTAATTTAGGAGAGGAATTATTTGTTTGTAGACTTGGTGTTGTGATTTCCTTTAAAAAATACAGTCAGATTTGCAAAATGATTGTACCAATTTATATTTCCAAAATTCCACATCCCCTGGTTTGGACAACTGTACTATGGATTTCTGCTGGTCTGTGGAAAGGAGCAATTAATGCTTGATTTGTTTTGTCTCCTCTTCTCAATTCTTTGACCTTTTTCTCTTCATAATTTTTCATATATTTCTTTCTGTTTTTCTCTCTTCTTCCAATTTTACAAGCATATATTTGATAACATTAACAACTAGTTTGAAGACAATACTATGCATTACAACAAATACTGTGAAACTGGTATAATTTTGTTAAGTGAAACTCTGTATCACTTTTCTGTTTTAATACTATTTTTTACCCTCTTTAAAAAAGAAAAAAATTAGGGCCGGGGAGATGGCTCAGTAGGATAAGCGCTTGACTGACAAACGCAGGGATCTGAGTTCAATCCCGGTTCTGCAAA
>NW_004524589.1:1585137-1637493 GCF_000260255.1 Octodon degus | reverse complement strand
AAAAAGAAAAAAGAAAGTATAAAATAAAAAGAATGAAAAAGTCAAAAAAAAAAAAAAAGAAGAAGAAGAAGAAGAAGAAGTTCCACATCCTTGCCAGCACTTGGCATTGCTGGTCTTTTTAATCTTAATCATTCTGGTCAGTGACTAGTAGAGCCTGTTTGAAGTTTTAATTTGTAGTCCCTTGATGAATAATGAACTTGACTACTCTTTTTTTAACATTTGCTTTCTCTCTTTTATGAAGTGACTGCTAATTTCCCCTGTCCATTTTTAATGGATTTTTCCTTTTATTTTAATTTATAAAATAGCTTTACACATGCTCAGATTAAATCGTTTTGATATATTGTCAATTATTTCTCCCAGTCAGTATTTCATGTGTTAGGCAAGGTAAGCAATTGGTACAATGATCTTTTTCTCAATAAGACTTTTCAAATCAGCCCTGAGTAGGTGGTAGAATTAATCAGGATGTGGAGAAGAAAGACTATGGTATGGTGAATATGCAATCTTTTGTCCCACTTACTTTCTGGGGTGGACTTTTGCACTTCCAAAAGGGAAACAAAAACTTCCTTTAGGGAGAGAGATAGAGCAGAACCAATGTTGGGATCCATCTCTCCAAAACAAACCCTTTTCTTTCTCATCCACCATTCCAGCTCCCCTGAGCAAAACATGGTTGGGAAATTAACGATCTTGATTTTATTATCTATAACTTTCTTTTGTATTAAAAAAGTCACTGCACCATGGCTAGGTTTTCAGTGCTGGCAGATGGAGCAAGCCAAGAGCATTGCTCAGAATGCTGTACGCTAGGCTACATAGTCTCTCTTTAGCTATGCATTCTCCTTCTACTAAGTTATTGCCAAGCAAAGGTGATTTATTAAGATGAGAAGCAGACATTGCTAAAACAGGAAGAAAAGCAAAAAAAGAAATAAATGTTTCCTCAGAACCCACAAAGGAGAACAGATGTCAGCAGAAGCAGATGTATGTTTCTCCAGGGTGAAAGAAAGAATACTTAATGCAATCAGAATCCCTGTAATGTAAGTAACCAAGAAAGTAGAACATCTAAAACTTTGCAGAACTCCTTCATGTGCTGTTATGCATGCATAAGGGCTTCTCAAAGCAGCATAAACCTGCAGTGACAAATGCATTAAAACTGCTTTTTAAAAAGAGAATAATGAAAATGGACTAGCAAACGTAAGGTTCCATTTACACTATTTTTAGAATTAGAAACTCATTTAGAGGATTTGCCTTGAGGAAGAAGTTCTCCACTCTATTTTCCTTAGCCCAATCAGCTAACGGGCTAATGTCTGCTTATGAGCCTCTTGTGAGAAGGTGAATGATTTATTTCTCCCCAAATTGCACTGTGCAAGGGAGTGCAGTGTCAATCATTCAGCAAGGCATTTCAAGGGAAGTGACAAGTGGCCAGACTGTGTCCTTCTAACCATAACATCAGAATAAAGACCATAAAACTTCTATAGATGAGCTACCATAGGTAATGGGAGAACATTTGTTGTAAATATGAATGCGAAAGCATTATATATAGCTAGCCTGATTTTCTAAGGTGCTACTAGAAAAAAATCTTCAATGGTTTTTAAACAATAATTAGCAAAAAAAAACTAAAGTTAGTAAACATTAAAGTAATGCTAAACATGACTAGTTTGGCGAAATATAAACAAGAGGCACTGTTGGTAGCCATCAAATTAGAAAAGAGTTTTGAAATAAGTAAGACAGGATGGTGTGAGAGTGATGAAGCAGTCACCATGGCGTATGGTGTTTCCTTAGATATCATATAAAGCTTCTAGAAAACAAATACTTATGTTTTATGACAGTAACTTTAGCTCTTTGAATCCGGGTTCCATAAATAATCACCTGACTTGACAAGAGTTTTAAATAAGTTGTAATTTCCAATGTTAGAAATAATAATATTGGGCCAGCCAGATAGCTCAGTAGATGAAAGCACCTGCTTAGGCAGATGCAAGAACTGGGGTTCCATGCCCAGCTTTCCATGCCAGCCCCGCCCCTGGTGCACACTGAGACAGCAATTGAGACTGGGCATGGTGGTGCGTGCCTGGAATCCCAGTGCTTGGGAAGCTGAAAACAGGAGACTCACTACAAGTCCAATCTACATAGTGAGACCCCATAAACCCTGTACTAAATAAAAAAAGAACAATAATAATAGACCACATGACCAAATATTGATACCTTAATAATTTCCCTTTCTTCTGAATAAATATTTGCTCTTAATTTTAAAAAATTGTATTTTCTCTCTTTCCAAACTTTCACTATATTTTTCCTTCCACATCCCTGCCTCCTGGTCATTTTAATGAACTTCCTTTTGGTTTGAAGTAATTAGAAGCATGTACCAGTCTCTTTTACTGGTCATTAGATATTTTACTTGTCTTCTTCCCTCATTCAACTGGAGTATAATAATATAAATTATGGCAACTCTATTAAAGAAGAAGTGACATAACTATGTAAGTTGTGTGCAAACATTTAATATTGATTACAGTAAGCATTGATTCCAAGAATATTTTTAAATGCCTGGGCATGGAAAAAGAGACTAAAAGGAAATTCTCTAGAGCATACCCTATGATTATATTTCATTCATGGGACAGTAGGTTTTGTTTGTCTTTCTTCCTTTGAATATTCAAAGCTTTCCACACTGCCTTTCCTAGGATGTACTTTTTCCATAATAAAAATTCAAATCATTAGGGTAATTGCTCTCTTTTTCAAAAGACCACTATACCCACAACCTCTTTTATGATAAAAATGAGTTTTTGGTTTCTTTCCCAACATCTCTGGACAGCGGTTCTCCGAGCTCCACTATTTATATTCAGTCTCTTGTTCTGTGGCAGCCAAGCTTGACAGTTGGGCTTTGAGGCCAGCAGGGATATGGGAGCAGATGGATGAGTCTGGATGGCTGGATGGAGTGTGTTCTCCTGCCTTACTAGGAGGTACGGGTACATGGGATGTCAACAGAGCCATTTGCAAGAAGCAGAATATCTGGCCTAACCTCAATTCTCCTTTCATTGACTACTGGTTTCCCTCTTTCTTGTTGCCTGTTGCATATGACTGCTGCTTTGATTTTGTCTCATGTTTGTCTAGAAGCTTTGAGTCCATCTCTTGTTTCTATGGGAACTCCTTTCTTGGTATGGTTCTTCACCCTCCTCTATAACTTTGTCTTGAAATTCAGCAAAGTCCTACATCTGATCAAGACCTTCTCACTGGCATCTTTCTGAGATGTTCTTTCCATGGGTGACTAATGACACTGCCCTTGTCTGAACTTCTCCCCACACCCTGGAAACTCTCCTCACCCCCATCTTCTTATCCCTTCATCCCTTCCTCATGGTCTCTTCTTGAGTCTTTCTGCAGGCATTTATTCTGAGTTACATGGGAAAGTGAAATCTGAAAGGCCATGCAGGTTCTAAGTAGATGTAAAAACTCAGTTTATTGACTTATTCAGCTCCTATTTATTCTGTGTTTTCATTTGTAAACACATAATTTTAATTCTTTAAATTCATTTCATAGTTTCCTTGGTATGTTCTAATGTTTGCTGGACCTCTACAGTTTTCTTTAAAAAAATCAAAAGTAATATAAATTTTAATTATATTCCATTTATTAAAAATAAATGGAAATTTAATTTAACTGCTGTTCACTGTTCCCAAGTTCTTTCATAAATTGGCTGAAAAAGCACAAGTTGGTTGAAAAAGAGGAAAATTTTGCCTTTGACTAAACTGGCAAGCTCTCTCGCTCGCTCGCTCACTCACTCACTCACTCACTCTTGCTCTTGCTCACTCTTGCTCTTGCTCTGTGCATTTGTATGTGAGTGTGAGTGTGTGTGTGTGAGTGTGTGTGTGTGTGTGTGTGTGTGTGTGTGTGTTCCTCACTTTTTACTAGACTTTGGAAGTAAAACATCCACAGGAAAAAAATGGAAGGTATGATAAGAAAATAAAATCATTTCATTCCACCTATTACGCTGTTATTGAGATCAAAGAAAAATAATACCTGATACATTCCTGCTCACCATGCCAGCCCCACATACCGAATAGTGTGATAAAGAGCAATCAGGGGAGGCAGGAGGAACAAGCATGTGCAGTATGGGTTCACTAGAGGGTGAAAGTACCCTCCTGCAGACTGGAGGGGGCACAGCAGGACGCGGTGGAAATGAGGTGCAGTGGCTGCACTGCAGCAGATGCTGTAGAAGACACGGGGACCACAGATGGCTTGGCACAGATGAACCCCATGGCCACCATTGTAAGTAGCTATCCGTTCCTGGGCTCTGCCGGTGCCGAGCTGCATGTGAGCATTCACTTCTTAAGACATATGTCCTTGGGTTTGAGGCCTCACCACATGCTTGGGTCACGCTCTTCTGGATTGATGAAGAGGCTGTTTAGCGGTGTCCATTTATATTTTATACCCTGCTTCAAATATGGTAAGTTGATCAGCTGAATGGAGTCTTTGAAGCCACAATAAATGTGCTTTGTGCTTAAGTAGATAATGAAAATAGAAAGAAAAAAATCGATGAATGAAACCACTGTGTGGAGGCATCCCCGCCGCATGAGAAAGTAAGACGTCTGGAGTGCTCTGCATCAGAGGGAGGATGCCTCACAAAAGAGTTAATATGATAAGTGGCCTTCCTCTCCCCTAACAATCAGACTTTATTTGTCCTTGAAAATTTGTTTTAATTTTCTACTGGGCATATATTTCTCCTTCAAAATAGAATAATCTACTGGAAATGAAATTGATCAATAGGCAACCCTGGGGTTTCTTTAATTTTAAAACAAATCTGCCGAGTAGAAGGAATTTCAGTAAGCTAGAGCGGATGTCTTTATTCTAATGTATGTCTCATCTCAATTCAAAAATAACAGGTTGTGTGTATGCGTGTGTGTGTGTGTGTGTGTGTGTGTGTGTGTTTCTGTGTGTGTATGTCTGTGTGTGAGACAGCAAGAGAGCCAAGGAAGCTTTCAGTTCTCAGAACAATGGTTCTCTTTTTCAAGCACAAGGATCATCTGCAGGGCTTGGGAAGGCACGGATTGGTGAAGCCATCCCCACTTTCTGCTTCAGTAGGTCTTAGCTGGGTCTTGCGGTTTGGCATATCTAGTGAGTGCCCAACTGATTTTCATGATGCTCATCTCAGAAGCACATTTAGAGACCGCTGTGTCTGTTATCCAGTGTGTTTTCTCCTCTGTTCCTAATAGCATTCAGCACAAATGACCCCAAACCTTGATCATTAAAGTCAGCAGTCGGTGGGAGCTTAATTGGATGGATTTCTTGTGGATGTGTGGAGAAATTGTTTATTTTTCATGACAAAGCAAAAACGTAGAAGCTGAAAGGAATTGAAACATTGACTAATTTAACCTATTGTCTATTGAGGAAGCCCGTGAATCCCCAGGAGATGTATCTACTTCATAAAGGTCACAAAGATACTTACAGATGACACCAGGAACAAAGTACATCTGTTACTAGCTCCCAGACTACACAAACTTTATACTGTGACACTTGGCTTTTGAAACTTTAATTCCAACATCATTAACAATTAGTTATAATTTCAGTACTTCATAAAAGTGAGTCAGCTGGTGGAGTGTGTCTACTTCATTTTTTACTGTGTACAGGAGAAAAACTAGCTCCCATTTATTGGTTGCCAACAAACTAAGGGCCTAGTATGAGACTTTGCATATGCTGCTCCCTTTTAATCTCTAACCAGCTCAGAATGATAGGTGCTGTCGATGTTATTAGCCAGATGTGGAAGTTGAGGCTCCAAGTTCTGCATGGTTTAGTCAAATTCATGCATCTATTACAAGGCATCGGGAAGACAAGGAGAAACTGGAGATGACAGAGCCAGGCAATGGAGACTCGAAGATCAGCTTCTTCTCCCCCAGGGAAGCTGATGAAGATATCCACCTCATTGTGTGGTAACAAGGCCAACTCCATTCACTGTCTCAAGGACACATGGGAAGGACTTGGTTCCCACTGTAAGGGCAAAGCTCGCATCCCCGGAGAGTGGCAAAGTTAAGGACTGATTACTAGAAAGGTCAGCTTGCTAACTGATGATGGCAGCACTGTCAGAGAGCTGGGCTATGTCAAGATCAAGGAGGAGTTAGGGTTTCTCCTCGTTACACTGCAGGATGGACGCAGGCACCAATGTAGACAATTCCAGAGTTCAGTCTGAGTTCTGGTGCCTATATAGTCATTTTATAGTTCCAATTTTAAACTATACATGATTATACCATAATATGTTTTTTGAAAGAGAAAGTTGGGTGTAAAGTACTGTTTATTCTGAAGACCTTCAGACAGGAGCTTTACTGTGCGTAGACCTTATCATTCTGCCCACTATACTTCCTTTATGTCTGGTGTATGCTACATTCTTAAAATACAGGACCAGATAAAGATAAATGAATAATATTTACTATGTAGAGTGATGAAGTCTAGGGTAAAGTATAACCTTTATCACACCCCGATGAATGTAAAGTATTAGTATCCTTATTTTATCCACGAAGATGATAAATCCCAAAAAAGTCAAATAATTTAACTGCAACCCTGGCTGAATGAGATGTAGTTCTGGAGTTCAGCACTGTACAGGGGAAAAATTGAATGGAAAAAGGGAAGCGGTAAATGCAGCCAAGAGGCACTTTGGCCCCACCAGGAGAACCTCAAGAGAAAGCAGGAGACTGGGGAAGAAGGGCGTGCAGGAAGATGGCTCCGTTCCAAGACACAGTGTTGTGAAATCGCATCACAAAAGAGAAGTGTCACAGTTCAGCCACAAGGGTTTGCCACGGTAAGAAGCCGGAGACGAGGTAAACGGGCTGCACATTGGAAGCAAGAGTCAAGGTAGGGTGAGCTGGGAGAAGTCCCACGTGCAGATGGAAGCCACTTTGGGATCTACTGGTGAGAGGAATCACCAAGCAAGAGTCCCTCTGGAGAGGTTTAGCGGGAACCCGCCCCTCGTTATGTGATGTTCAGTGGGAGCCCACCACCCTCTACATGATGTTCATTTTTGTAAAATCCTGAAGCAAAGCAGAGGAAAGGGAAGTGTGAGGATGACTGCTCTTGGCTGGCTCGTGCTAAGCAGATGGTACAAGTGAAAATGACCACAAATGATTCTCATTCACTTCTCTGTTCAATCACTTAATTTTGTTGTGGGAAAATATAGTTAACAATAATTTAATTGTACTTATATTTTGTATAAGTATTTCATTAATTCAAAAATTATTTATTCCCAGCAGAAACTCTACTAAACAGTTAAAAAGACTCCCTTTCTCTTTTTCCCCTAGATCTTGGAAATCACTCTTCTATTTTTTTTATCCTTATAAATTTGTCTATTCTGGGCACTTCATACAAGTGGAATTATACATCATTTGTCTTTACATGTCTGGCTTCTTTCACTGAGAAAATTGTTCTCAGAGCTCATCAATTTTATAGAATATATAAGAATGACATTTGCTAAAAGGTAAATAACACTGTCCTGTGTATATGTACCATGTGTTGCTGCTCTATTCATTTGTTGGTGCATTCTTGAGTTATCTCTGTTTTGACTGCTGTGAATAATGCTGCTACAGGCAAGCGCAAGGTCCTGAGTTCAATCCCTGGTACTGCAAAAAAATTAATAATAACAATACTGCTATGAACATTGAGGGTTTGAGTCCCTGCTTTCAATTCTTGGGAGCTCACACTTAGGGGTAGAATTGCTAAATCATATATTTAATATTTTAGGATTCACAAATCATTTTCTGTAGTTTCTATACCATTTTGTGCTCCTACCAGAAATGTATAAAGAGTCCAATTTCTCTCCATCATTGCCAGCACTTATTTCCCAGTTTTTATTTGTTTTTCTGCTGTAGTCATCCTAGTAGCTCCACGTACACTTCTTTCATTATGCTGAGTTGTAGACCCAAAAGCATGGAGGAAGTCAGCGTGTACCATGTCTCATCTCTTATCTGGAAATGCAGAGTGATTAGTTCTCTTCAAACCAAGAGGGAAAAAGGAAGAGCACTACACAAATGTTTGCATTCCTTGTGTGGCGTTGGCACGTGTACATCACATACAACTTGACCTACCATTTCCATCCCCTTTGGGCCCCTCCCTCCGCACCCTCTGTCTCTTGATCTCTTCCTCATTTAAGAAAGATCTCTATTATCTTTTATTTTGCTATTTCTAATCTGAGTCTCTCATAAGAGAAACAATGCTATTCTTAAGGCATGTGTCTGATTCATGGCACTTAACATTATGGTCTTAAAGTGCATCTGTTTTCCTACAAATGACTCAAGTGTATCTTTCCTTTTGGCAGAGTAGTACTGCACTGCATCCAAATACCAGATCTTTTTTTATACATTCATCTATTGATGGACATCCAGATCCCCTTCCAAGTTCTAGCTATTATGAATTATGCTGCTATAAACATGGGTATTCAGGTGTCAGTGTGAAAGGATGCCTTTAACTCTTTCATGATACTCTTGGTCACCTATTCAGCGATTATTAAATTTGGATAAGTCTTTATCCTGTTGGTTTAACTATGGAATATTGGAAGATGAGAAGGTTACCAAGAAGAGATTTTTTAAGTAGGAAATCATTTTAAAATATATGTAGAAATAGACCTTCCCAGAGTAAAATTGAGAAGAGGGAAAGTATAGTGTAGCTCACAAATATGAGTATAGAAATAAACTGTATACTCACTCAGTAATATTTTAATTTTTGGTCATTTTATTGGATTAAGAGTCTACCGATTATAGTTCAGTATGTTCTGTCTTGCACAAAACAAAAGCAATGACTATAATTTCTGGCTTTGAGTTTTGTTTGTTTCTTAGTTTTTGTTTTGTTTTGTTTTGTTTTTTGATATATAATACCTCTACAATTTCTAAGGTTTTTTTTTAAAAAATAAGAACTTAAAGATAGTTGCAAACGAATAAGAGTACAGAATCCTTTCATTCCTTTTTTACTTTCTTCTGCATTTTGTAATATTATTCTACCCTTACCAATTTTTTTAGCAACTCTACTTGACCCAGTCTTATTAAACATTACAAATAACATAAGCAACTCCAGAGCCAAAAGCAACTGATTCCTTACAGCCACAAAATTCAACATTAGTTATTTATGTTCAGTGGAGATGACAGGCCTCAAGGGGTCAAAGCAATGTGGACATTCTCACAAATACATTCAAGGAAAGAAAAAAAGCACAAAGAGAGCTGGAATAACAAGATATATATATAGATCTAGATATGGATATGGATATGGATATAGATATAGATATATAGTAGTCTTTGTCTTTGGTAAAACAAAATAGTAGGAAAAAATTCTCTTTTCCATGTAAAACTTGGAATACCAAATGACTAATGGAGTTATACCAGAGTCAAGGTACAGCTCTATACCTACACCTAAACCAAATTAGCAACATTTCAGAAACATCAGACTTAATTTAGGGAAAAAAAGAATTGGACCTTCATAGAAGCCACTCTCCTCCCTAAACATGCAGATTGTTGAAGGAAAACTCCAGATTCCCAGTATTTGCATTGGGTATTGGCAGTCACTTGCAGAAACCTATTCTTGGAATAGCAGGATGGATCCAGAAGCCTATCTCCAATTATGTCAGAACAAAACAGAAGAGGCAACGAGCAAGGAAGTGGTTTCCAGTCTCTCCGGCTCACACACCGCATGTTCGCTCCCTCAGAAGACAGCTGGGGCAGAATGACCCTCAGAAGAAAGGGAAGCAGGAAAGTTTCGGGCTGTGAATCATCCTCATAAGTGGAATCTTAACTTTGAAATTCTACTCTGAAGCTTGATTGGCCTCATTCCTTATAAATCAGGTTGATCAAAGCAGAAATTACAGATTCAAATTTATGGCAAAGATAGGAAAACAAAAAGCAAAGTGATGAGTCAGTAAGAAGGAGGCCACCTCACTTTTTTTTTAGTGTCAAGCATTTATCAATTTTACTGGCATCTTAACTAAAAAGAGACGTCTTTAAAATCGTCTTGCTCTGCATATGTTTCGCTTTACAAGCAGACCAAAGTATCCATCACTCCAAATCTTAGATTAAATCAAACGTAACACTTGAACTTAATATGAATTTATCTATCCAATAAATACTGAGCACCCCGGTGCAGTTTTATCAGGGAACAAGGAGCAAGACCTCTACCTTTGTAAAACTTGGAGTCCCCAGGGGTGAGGATGACCAAAACTAAGAAAGTGTCAGAAAAATATGTGGACCTTGAAGACATCCTGTCCACGTAGTGTGCTAGAGTACGTTATTAGATAGAGATCACACAGTTAGTATACGAGTGTCCCACAGTTCCTTCCACCGTGCTGGCAGGAGGCCCCTAATGTGTGCCTACAACCCCCCACCCTACAGCACCCACAAGTTCTGCCTTATGGCACCCACAAGCGACGCTGTCCCTAAATGTATATTTTAAGAGTTTTCAGAGAAAAACATGGGTAACTTATGTGTGTCCTACCTTGTAATATAGAATAAGAACTCTACATGTGATCCGCTCCTGTGACCCCTGCCATGTTGGGGGCGGGCACAGTAGTTCTGCTGAACTAAACAACTGCTCCATCGCCACTGAGCAGGAGCCCCCACAATGAGAGCTGAGAAGTGAGAAGCCAGTTAACAGGGCTAGAAATGAAATGAATGCAAATTAATTCTCCACCCTCCTGGCAGCCACTGCCTCCACGACTTGTCCTTTTGCTCGCACTTTCTTGCCCTTCTCCATCCCGCAGTTTGTTCTCAAAAAGGAAGGACAAACATTAGGAACAATGCTCACTTCATGTCTAGGGACCTGGAAGGGAGAACCTGCAGTGAGGCGAGAGGCCCTGAGGATGCTGGGAACCACTGAGGATGCTGGGAGCCGCTGCTTGCCCACAAGCTTTCCCCCTGCACCTTTTCCCAGGGGCTGGCCCCTGAGCCTGCCTGAGGTCTAACCGTTACAGGCCAGTCCCTTTCCCCACCTCTGCTATCTTTTCTGAGAAGGAATAGAATATTTCATAGTAAGAGAAGACTGTCTCAAGGGAGTCAATGAGAACAGCGCGCCTCAGAAAGTTGTGTGAAGCGAATGTTCCTGTCTCTGGACCAAAGTCAAAATAAAATAAGTGAAATGGATATAAGAGAAAGAAACTCCCAACCTGAAAGACATCTGGGACAAGTTTGTGTTCTCTAAAATCAAAGAATGAATTTTAGGACCAACTGAGATTAAGAGCAGAATATATTTACTGGGGGAAAGAAAGCTTCTGTATGAGAGAGGGACAGAAGGGGACCTGACTGGGTTGCCAAGGATCCTGCTTTTTTGAGGGATTTTATAGAGCAAATCCATGAGGTGAGACAGGTCCAAGGTGGGGAAAAAAGGGGAAATCGCAAGGTGGGCATGAGGAGGGACAAAACTACAGTTAGCCAATAAGTTTAGAAGTATAACTGCTCAGATAAAATTGATTAAACCAGGGTCAGATGGTGAAGCGAATCACTTAGCAAGCAGACAGGGGCTTTTCCTACAGGGGGTTTGGTTAGTGGCTCTTCCTGGCTTTCTCAAGGTGATTGCTGCTTATTTAGAATATCAGTTCCTAATGTTTATCCTTAGGAATTAGGTAGGTGCATCTGTTTCATCTTTTGTCTTGAGGGCTGGCCCACAGCAGAAGTGCATCTCTCCCACAGTGAAGAGGCCTCTTGTTCTCCACGCTGATGCTTTCAAGGGTCCAGCCCTGACTCACTGCCTGTAATATTTTTCTACCTCAGCTGCCTACCACAGAACCATTTCAGTGGCACAGAAGCTTGTTACGTACTCTATCATGATTCTGCAGGAGGGCAGCAGAAAGGGATGAAGGCGGATGCTGAAGTATCCACCTGGGGCCTTCTGTGGGTTTGCTCCTCCTGCAGCTGCTCTGAGATTGACTGCTCTTCTTCAGGAGCCATGAATGTGGGGAGGCCCTGGTGCCTCTCCCTGTCCCAAGGCTAGCGGATGACACACAGTCGAAAGTCAGGGCCACTACCGTCCTAATTGTGGACTAGGTCTGTGCTCCTTAGTATCCCGGCTTTCAGTCCCAGACCAGCCCTAGCTGAGACACAGCCCTGCACTGTGCTTCCTCTCTGCTTCCTGACTGGCACCCAACCTCCAATGCTCAGAAATCTTCCCCCCCCCCCCGACAGCACTAAAGGGGAGCACTGCCTGCTGTTTGGCCAGTGAATCTGCTCAGCACTTTACATGCATTCTCACCACCTCTTAACAGCAGCAGAAGGGAGACTGAGAGGCCAAAGAGAGACTGAGAGAAGTTAACGCGAGACAGAGGCTGAAGAGTTTCCTTCAGTCTCCCAGGCTAGTCAGTGGCCACAGGGGTGAGCCTCCTGCCCAGTCTATTCTCTCTGTCCCCAACCACCTGAGCATGTGGTCGCTATGCTCTCTTCCACTGCTGAGCAGAAACCTTCCCAGCGCACCGCTTCCTACAAGGTGTCCCACAAGGCCATCCACCCCTGCTGGTAGAAAGATCCTAATATGTGATAAGAGGGTCACCCTACGTCACCACAGTGCCTGGAACACTACCCAAGCTGCAGACACTGGGCTGATGCGAGCAACCCAGGTGGCGGAGGAGTTGTCTTCACTGGGCTTTGTTTTCTGCTGGAGAAATCTGTGTGTAGGTGGCTTGATTGTGCTGAGCAGAGTCTGCTTCTTTCCTCAATGCAAATGCGCTGTGAAGGTGGACAGGAAGCGGGAGAGCTGTGAGGCTCCAAAGAGAAGAGGAAGCCAGCGCCGCCTTTCCAGTTGCTGAGATTCACTTTTTTTTCTTCGCCGCACCAAATTGTTGTTTTCCAAGTGTCTTTACTTCAGCACATGGACAGACTGCATCTCGCTGCTGGTCTCTACTCCTTCATTTTGTATCAGTACAGCAAATGTGTGGTAATAAAGACAAAACTTTCTAAAAGGGAAAAAAGAACTTGAGCTTTCAGGGGAGGCAGAAGGAACACACATTCTGGGCTGGTGTCACCTAGAAAGTTAACGACAGAGGAACAAAAACTCCCACCCCAAGTTATAACTTTTGCTGTGATCACTGCTGTTTCACCAAATGCCACAAAGATCAACCAGTGAGTGGAACTGCTTTAAGTAAGAGTAGATGTTGGATAACTAGGAAGAGATGAGAGCCTGAACGCATAACTTCTAGCAATGTCAAGGAAGGACTACATCTCCCAGATTACATAAAAAGCTTTAAAAGAACACAAACTTTGAACATTGCATACATTGTATTATGGAAATCTTCTTGTGACCTAATACATTATGCTTGTCTACTCTCTGTCACTGTGACAAAATAGCTGAGAAAAACAAAGGAGGAAAGGTTTCCTTGGGCTCCTAGTGTCAGAAGTTCTGGTCTGTGCTTGGCTGGCTCTGATGTTACTGGGCCTGTTGTTAGACAAGAAATCATGGCAGAACATCAGAGCAGAAGGCCAAGGCAGAGCAAGGCTGATCACCTGACAGGAGCAGAGAGAGGGAGATGGAGACAGAGACAGAGACAGAAATAGGGACTCTCCAAAGGGGGCTCCTAGAGCCCTACTTCCTCCAACTAGGCCTCACCTTCTAAGAGCCCCTGTAGCTGTAAGCAAGGTCAGCAGCCTCAGGACTCAGGCATCCCTCTGCCCTAGCCCTGAACACAGGTGCCTTGAGGGTGCCTTCAGCACAGGAGCTGTTGGTGCACCAAAGCACCCCAGGTGCACACCGCACATTTGCCTCGCCATTAACTGCATACAAAGGGAAGCTTGACCTTTTCCTGGTGAAACAATTCCAATGCGATGATGATCTCATGTGTGCTGGTGTGGCAAATGCAGTGACGGTCTCCAGGACGCTTAGGCACATGAACAAGGGCGGGGCCCCAAGTCCCATGTCTGTCTGCCTACCTACCTGTCCTGTCTCTCTCTCTCTCTCTCTCTCTCTCTCTCTCTCTCTCTCTCTCTCTCTCTCTGTCTCTTCCTCCTTCCAACTTCTCACTCCTAGATCATTTGATTATCACTTGGCAGATTTCTCCACTTTAATTGCTGCCATAACCAACAGGATAAGTAAGCTAACGGAGCAATTCCCAGCTCCACACTCAGTACAAAGCTATGACTCAACCGCTGAATCACAGTACTCTGCACACAGAGTGAGTGACCACACCAGCACCTGCACCAGCTGTAGCACATGACTTTAACATCATGAGCAATCTCACCTCACTCATACATAGAATCTGTTTAAACTCCATCCTCTACTGCCTGCTTAGGCAGGTGTAGCAGCTGGTTCGATCCCCAGCATCCTGTGCCAGCCCTGTCCCCGGGGCATGCTGAGACAGTGACTGAGACTGGGAGTGGTGGTGAGTGCCTGTCATCCTAGCACTTGGGAGCTGAAAACAGGAGAATCACTATGAGTCTGATCTATGTAATGAAACCCTGCAGACCCTGCAGACCCCATATCAAATACACACACACGCAAAAAAGAAATAAACTCCATCCTCTCTGGAGGCTCACCTCCTCTAGAGCCCATAAGAGACTACTGTGTTCAAAAATATCAATAAAATAAAAAACTAACAAAGAAACGTGAATGTATGACTCCAGATTAAGGGAACTGAGGACAGATGGCAATAAAGTACAATCCGTATTCCTAGCCTGGGTCCTATGCTAAAGAAAATGCTGTAAAGCACACGGTTGGGTGGGTTGACCAAAACAGAATAAGAAAGCAGGATAACAGTACTGTCAGTGTTCAGCTGACTAAGGGTAAGACTAAGATGGATATGTAATGAGTTATCCTTTTTCTCAGCCCTTACACAATGATGAATTAATGAGTAAAGTGCCACACTACCTGCAATGTGCTCTCAGATAATGTTGTATACATTCATATCTGTACATTCTCATGTGTGTTCTCAAAAATTTTCAAATTGAAAATGACGCATATTATTGAATTAATATTAATTCATATCCAACCTCTCTCAATAACATGGGAAATATAGAGAAAGCTGATAAATAAATGAAGTAAGACATTAATAATAGATGAATCCGGATAAAGGATGGACGGAGCTTTTGTACTATTTTTGCAACTTTTCAGAAATTTTGAATTTTTTTTACCAAGGAAACAAAAAGCTTCCCTTTTGAACACAATCATGTGGTAATAAGATTAAGTTTTAAGCAAGGCAATAAGAAGCTGGCTCACCATTTGTATACATGTATAATGTTGTGTCTACAGTGGTAGACGCAAGGCTTTCATAAGAAATGAGTTGATGCTGGAAAACCTGACTAAGAATTATTCATGCTGAGGCTAAATATAAATTTCCTTGACATTTCTTGGAGAAATTTGTGAACTTTTAAGGTAGCTTCAGCAGCATGGGCTTGTTAAGGGGGGCTCAGGAATTACGTGATCAAGCTGGAGTTGGAGACACTGGCAAAGTGGGGGATAAACTGAAGTAGGAGCATGAGTGGATCTTCAGACGCTCGTGGCCATGATTTAGGAGAGCCAGTGACAGTCTCTGGCACGGTCTCTAGTTCTGTTATGTTATCCAGGGAACAAAACACACCCAAAGTGAGGTAGGTTGGGGACAAGATTGAAGGAAGCAAAGAAATCTATCCATATAAAGCCAATCCAAGTGCCTCCAAATTTCCTGTCTCTTCTATTAATGACTAGGGCAGGAGAGCTCCCCAGAGGGAGTTCCCTTTCAGAGTTAGAGACCTAGAATTGAGTCTCCAAAGGGAACTGCTGGAGGTAACAAATAGAGTGTCTACAGATCTCATTTGGGAGCCAAACCCAGATGGTAGAACAGTGATTCTCAGGCAAAACAAATATTTTCATGTTCAGAACAGAAGCTGGAGGTTGGGATCCATATGAAAAATGTCCTTTGGTGACCTCGTGGGAAAGACATTAAATTGGGAAGACACCCAAAGCACTTCTGTGTGCACATGGTGCTACTGCCTCCACGCTTCACAATTCACAATTTTGCAATTTCATTTTAAAAAGTTCCTTTATGAGGAAACGTCTCCTTGACCATCAAATGTTTTAGCTTGTATAGCACTTATTTGCTCCTGCATGCTACAATATTTTACTCAGAGTTGGGTTAAATCCATTGCTGAAATGCAGCCGTCCTTGGGGGAAACAAAAATGTGTTAACAGATAAATGAGCCCCACTACATGCTAGTTAATCTTCAAGGCACACATGAGAACAATCCATAAAGCATGGAAGGATTTTGAGCAGTTGGAACTTCGGTCTCCCTGCTGGCACATTGCCACATGGTAAGGCTAAAGCCTCTGGTCTTCCTAAAGTGCCATGGGATCTGTAATCGCCCAGAGTCCTTGGCTCCTCGTTTTTCTATGACATTGGGAAGATGGAATGCCAAGAGTACAGCTGGGGTCTGGGCTTAATACTAGCTCGGGGGAAAGGGTACCACATAGTCAATCACATCCCACATAAGCCAGATTTTCCCCCAAAAGATTAGTCAATGTAGCGATAAAATACAGACCTGAGTTTCTCAGGCTGTGAGGAGCTCAGGACAAGCAGACTAAATGTTTATGTTGTCAAGACAAACACTGTGTGCGTGTTATGGAGTATGTGATGCCTTTGTATGTGAAGAGTCTGCCTTGGCCATCAGGGGCTCTGGCCAAAGTCCCTGCTTCAGCTTAAGCAAGGAAGGGAGATTGCTGGGCTGGCAGGCGGTATAGGGCACAGGTTGTCCACTGCAGTTGTGCTCCCCAAAGGGACTCAGTTTTCACCTCAGGAGCTATTCTGAGTGTGAGCCCCAGTTCAGCGGTCCAAGTCTATAACAGAGACACTGGAGGGGCTAAAGCTTCAGTGCAGGACAGCGACCTGCGTATCTGGATCTCTGAACACTTGCAGCTTGAGTGTGTTGAGTGGAGGTAACAAATAGAGTGTCTACAGATCTCATTTGACCCAAGAAAATTGTAGAATCCAGAAAAAAATAACCCTACTGCCTGAGCTCAGGAAATTCAGCCAAATGTTCTCTGGGAAAAATGTTTAGATAAGTGTACTCGACATTGTGACATTGGGAGATTGCTGGTGTGTGTGTGTGTGTGTGTGTGTGTGTGTGTGTGTAGCATTCCACCTTATATATTTTATTCAACCCTAAATCCATCATGAGTTCAATCTTCATTCTTTGCCACAATTAGAAAGGAAACTGTAATTTGAAGTGTTTGTTAGCAGCTCTGCTCCTGCTCCTTAATCGTTTGTGTAGTTTCTAATGACCCGAGTGCCACACAGGAGGCCTTTGTAATGGAGCTGTGTCACCACAGGAGCTGCACAAAGTGAGTGTCACTTAATCACAGCCACCAAAGATGAAAAATGCAGTATTTCTTAAGGAAGCCAGGGAGGCTATAATTTTAAAATGCCACTAATGTAATGTGGAGTGAGGAGGCGTCCATTTCTGGCTGATCTTCTATCTCCTGGTTTGAATGCTTTGGGAGAAAACAAAAATTTCCAAGTGGCATTCATAATAACAGAGCTCAAGGTGAGTGGAAATGCCTCTACTGTGCTGTAGACTATCTAAACATAGCCTGGAAATTGTGTCCCATGCCTGCAGGGGTCACAGTGTTGGCTGGGGAGTGAGAAATTCCTATGTGCAAAATTATCCTTACCTACCTGACTTCACAATTATTTCAAAATACTTACTCAAAATCAGGAAGATAGAAACCCTGGCGTGAGTATAATTGTTTCTGTCACACAATGCGGTCTTCAAATTCAGGCCCTTTCTCCCTCTCATGGTTTGCAGTTGCTGCCTCCTGCTTTTTTCTACAGCTGGACACTCCTATCCACCCTGTGGAGTCAGGTCAATTCACCCTGTGGCTGAATTCCGATGCGGGCTTTATCGTGGATACTGGGTGCTTTGGTTCAGTGGGTATGTTTAGTGCTGGGGATCTCAGCCTGTTAGTGTCACCATAATAAGGGAGCTTATGGTCTGGGAGGAAGAGGACTTAGAAGATGAAAGGCCAAATGTGAATATGTCGACATATGGGAAGTGTAGAGTAAATGGGCAGGGATGGGAAAAGCACATAGCCTCAGTCTACGACCCCAGAGTGCCCTGTGTCCTCAGATGTACAGGTATGTAGATTTAGTGCATGCATGCATATATTTGCATGTATTTATTTGTACATGTGTATGTATGCATAAGCATAATAACAAGCATATATTTAGTTAAAATGGCCAAATTTAGCAAACATAAGTACAGGAGGTACCATTTAATTTGAATTTCAGATAAATTGGAAAATTTTTTAGGATAGGTATATGCCATATAATATATGGAATATAATTATAGCAAATCATATGATTATCTGAAATTCAAACTTAACAGAGCATCCTGTATCTATGTAGATGAGTGTTTATGCACATGTCTGTATGTGTGTGTCTCTATTTGTGAAACTGTACATTTGTGTGTCTGTGTATGTAGAGTGTCCAGCCATAGGAGCCTAAGGTCATGGCTGCTAAAGCTTTATTCTTTAAAAGCTTCCTGGGCAGTTTTCCATGTTTGTCTCTTTCGAATAGAGCAGCAGGTTGACTAGCACTGGTGTTCCTTCTCATGTTACCTGAAGAACACTGGATTTGCAGTCCCCAAAGAACTTAAAACCTCCTCAGTCTCTATGACTACCCTCCCTATTCCTCCAGCAGTCCCTTCCTAGGAAAAATAGGTACAAGCCCTCTCTCCTCAACCCTCCCCAGTAGTCACCCACTGTGTATGGTAATTGCCTAGAAATTACCCAGACATAGTTCTGATTATAGGAGTAATTCAGTTCTACCCTTGAGGTTCAGAGATGCCAGGAGTTCCAAAAACCTTTTTTTCAAAATATATTCGATATTGAAACAATGACTTTCCCTTTAGGAGAGTTAGTCTTCAAACACATGTGCACGTTACTGTTCTAGTCGACCTGAGCATGCATCTTCTTACAAATTCTTTGCTTCTCCGTCTACAAAACAAGCATGCTAATGCACAGCCGCACAGGGCCCTCATGGGGATGAAGTGAGATAATGGAAAGGAAGCATTCAGTGCCATCCCTGGAAGACACAGCAAGAGCCAGGAGGCCCCCGGGAGTGAATGCATGGCCTCTGCTGTGTAGCTTCTGCTGTCAGCTAGATCGGCTACCCTCTCCGGGGTCACTGAGGCGTTTCCCACAGTTCTGAGGAACATGCCAAAATGTCTATAGACCAAAGAACTCACAGAAAGAGCTGTATTTTGCAAGAGACTCAGGTTAAATTTTGGGAAACACAGAAGAGGCCATAGCAGCCATAGTGCAATGATAATTTTCCAAAGATACGATCCAAAGCCAGAACCCACTTCATGCTTAGAACCTTGACTCAGAGCATTGAAAGGATCTCCAGGCAATGAAAACAAATTTCTCTCCGATGTTGAAATTTTAAAATAGATATCCTCAGCATTCTTTGTAGGAAAGAGTGAGATAGCCTTGGAGACACCCTCTCAATAGTGAAGTAGATTTTGTCATTATCAGAGAATGTTGGGCCACACTCCATCCCACAATTAACTACAATAACCTTCTGAGGGTTTTTTTTCCCTAAATTTAATTAGGATCTGAAGCACAAGAATATCTTTCACAAAACAGAGAATTTCTTTGACCAAGTAGGGAATTTTCTAAAATTTTTATTTTGGATGCAGAAAAGTAGGCTCTATAATTATATTTGCAAAGCCAGCTAGCTGCACATTAAGAACCACAAAGTCAAGAGCCTGCTCTATAGAGATGTTATAGTGTACCTTTGCTTCTTGTCAACTGTCATTCATCTGTGACTTCTGAACAAGAAGCTAGATTTTTTTGAAAGGATCTCCTATTGAAGTTCATCCAAAAGCAGCAATAGGAAATTTTATTTTAAGACACTGGCTGGTTTTCCCTACTCAAGACTGACCTTTGACTTCAGGCCTGAATCTTGCCTCGTATCCTCTTCTCCCCAGGACTCTAGTAAACCTGTCAAGTCACATTGCTGCTGGATTTGGAACGAGATGGAACAAGCTGAAGAATTTCACCCAAGTGATTAATGGACTTCAGACTACTTGTCAAAAGCACTTGGTGTCATAAGAGTTGGCATAACCCCACCAGGTGTTTCTCACACATGCTCTTTTTGTTTCGGTTCACTTCCTAGCTCTTCCCATAACTGCCACACAACTGTATCTGACTGAAGAGCACCTTCTATTTCATCTTTGGAACATTGCCCCAAGTACATGAAAAGTAAGGGACACAAACCATTTCAAAGGAAGACACTTTTATCGATTAGCCTATGTTAGTAGGCTTGTGGGTTTACTCAGATGCATGATGATATGTCTGAAACATGATGAAATGGATGCTAAGTGTGAATGATGGATATGCACCTTTTCGACGCAATAAAAATAATTGTGAGCTGCTACCATTCTGTAACAAATGATGCAGAGACTTGGGGATTTCAACACTGGGTCGTAGCATGAATTTATAAGGAGAAAGGAAATTGCTAAGGTTATTATTGAGAATATAGGGAAGATGGAGTCACCAAAGGAGTAGAAGATACTTGAAGCCAGTTCTGTAAATCCTATCACTTTGATACCCTCTGCAATATTTAGAAAAGCCCCACCACTGCTAGGGATTTTCACCCTTAGGACCTCAGTCTAAATCTCCATGTTTTGATGATCTTCTGCTTCCTGCCAAGTGGCACCCCACTCTTAACTTTAGGACAGTGTACTTGATGATATTATTAGTCTTGGGGGGCTGCTATGACAAAATACTACAGATTAGATAGTTTTTTAAAAAATTTCAATTTTGAACCCAATATGAGAAACTTAGTGAAACCTTGTCTCAAAATAGAAATAAAAAGAGCTGGAGTATAGCTCAGTACTAAGGCCCTGAGTTTAATTCCAGGTACCACAAATCAAAAAGTTTATTTTCTTAAAAATTCTGAAAATCTAAGGTCGAGTTGCAGGTGGGATTCAGTTTTGGAGAGAGCCCTCTTCCTCACCCTCAGACAATTGCCCTCTTACTATGTCTTTACTGTGACAGAAAGCACAAAGTCCCTGGTATGTCTTCTAAAACCACCAACCCAATTTAGATGAGGCTCCTACCATTAAAACCTTGTTTAACCATATAACCTTAATGACCACCATGAAGCCTCTGTCTCCACTCATATTGGGTTAGGGCTTCAAATTGTGAATATTCAGGGGACAGAATTCAATCGATAACAATAATTAAAAACAAAATAGAGTCTGTGGATTGGAAAATTATTATTACATGTCTAGCTGTAAGTATTCTTCTGTCACCCTTCTTAATACACATTTAGCATCAAAATAATGAGTATAATATTTTACCAAAAAATGTAAAACTTTAGCAATGATTTTTAAAAAGGCCTTATTCCTTCCAACCTGAATATTTGTGGCTGATGTTAAGCATTTAAAACATTGACTTGTTTTCAAAATGTTGTTTTTTATGCAGATGTCTTTGCAAGAAAAACAATGTTTGGAGTTTAATTGTACCCTATGAAACACTAATCATTGTTCTATGGCAAGAGATGAAGCACTGATCAAATCCTATGTCCTAAAATATAATCAATGTAAACAGCTGTTTGAGCTATTGCATATTTTTTTCTGGCCCCATAATTATAAAGGATCCCATCCCAGGTCTGACAGCTTCAACTCACAATCCATAAAATGACACTCACCAGTTGTATATAATGAACCATATAATACATCAACGGGTGAAAATCCACATGCCTGTAGTCTGTTGAGAAGCTGCCAAGTGCTACCAACAGTGGAGGAGAGTCCTAGTTTTCCTCTCCACTGGAGAAGTGATGATCTTTTAAGGGCATTATGGTAATAACATTCTCTCCCTCTAAGAAATAAAATGGGAAAATGATTCAATAAAATCAAGAGACAGATATCACCCGGGAAAAAGTAATGGAAACAAGACCAAATTCAAGTGATGTTAATGAGACACAGTCTTTAGATTAGAAGATCATGCACAAACTCCCCACATACAAGCTAGATCCAGGAGGATATTTTAAAAAACGCAAAACTGGACACTGTGTCTGTCCTGGCAGAAAAAATAAAGCCAGAACCACTGGCAGCTTTTTTCCCATCACTAATTACAATGCACTGTCACCAGTAACATCTTCAGAGACAGGTGCTGTCGAGCAGCCCTGAACAGCAATGCCCTGGCACACACCTCGTCAGAGATTTCACTGTGACAAGTTCCACAGTGTAAGTGTAAGGCCATGGTGATAGCGTGACTGTTTGTTCAACCCCCTGCCAGAGCTGGGATTCACACCCTGAAGCTGTAGTACTTGAGTGAATTCAGATTAAATCTTTGTTCTCACTCTGTCCTTTGGCAGAGCTGCTGTAAAGACCACCACCGACAAAAAAAAAAAAAAAAAAGAGCACCACTGACAGATGGAGAGCGTTCTCCTGACAATGGCCCACAGGAAAATTCTTTCATGAATTAGACAGGGTGGTATATTCAACCCACCATGGAGAGTTTAGGGCAGAAACATGCCAGGCTGCCATTATAATCTCATTTGCAGCCTGCTTGTTCAACAACCTTTGTGCTGGCGGCTGCGGTAGGCACCTGAGAGAAGCACCTGCACGTGCCCTTTGTCCCAGTCTAGGAGGAACTTTACCAAGCCTCAAGTACCTGCTAAAACTTGTCTTATTCAGAGAGAGAGAGAGAGAGAGAGAGAGAGAGAGAGAGAGAGAGAGAGAGAGAGAGAGAATACAAAAGGAGGCAGAAGAGGAAAAAGAGAGAAAAATAAATCAAAATATAAGTAAGGTAGAGTATATCAGTTGCAAGGTATTCTGAATGACTATAAAATGCCTTAGGTCATCTCATTGTTTTGATGAACACAATGAGGAGTCGCATGGTAGATTAAAAAGAGGCAGACAGGCATCCAGAACCTCCCTCCCCAACTTTACCCACCAATTCTGCTGAGGTTTGGTTTCCTTGTCCATAAGCTTGGTATAGTAAAATCCCCTCCAAGTGATGGTGTGGTTGTTGTAGCGAAGGGGACACAGACTCTCATACAAATCCCGCAAGAATACTTGTCATTTGTGTTTCTGATGTGATTTTTCTTATCTGTAAAAGAGGGAAGAATTTAAAAAAAAATCAATTGTATTTAGTTGTTTGAGTATTTTAAATGGGTGAATGATATATATGAAATGTTCTGCATGGTGCTTGACACATGGCAACCCCCAAGCCAGGCTACTGCTCACTGGCCCGTAATGGTGGTGGGCGAAGCTATGGCACGGGTGAGCTCTTTGTATCATTGGAAGCTCCAAGGGGTTCAGCATCGCTGGTCTAGAGATAGTACCTGTGCCTGTAGACAGGTGGGTGCTCAGTACATTTGCCCTTCTGCTTCCTGTTTTCTTCACCAATTATCCTTTTGAATACACATAAAAACTGGAAAGCACGTCTTCTGTTACATTCACAATGTTCTAAACGATTCTAGGAGTCTTCCTCTGAACACACTGCAGGAAATACCCTGTGGGAACCCAAAAGCCAGACATATCTAATGCACTGGAAAGAAATGTATAGACTAATATTTTAAATTCAGAAATTTAACAAGCTGAATGGCCTTGGGCAAGTTCCTTAATCTCTCTGTTCTCCACAGACTTAGCTGTAAAAGGAGAAATGGGATTGCATCATATCTGAAATCTATTTCAACCTCAGGAATTCACGACTGTGTCACTATCACTGCTTACAAATGTGTGTCAGAGGCCATTCACTGGGCTGGGGAAAGTACAGCACTGGGACCAAAATCAGGTTCCGGACATCAGCCTGGGAAAAGGAGTTGTCTGTGTAAACCGTGGGTCCTGCGTACAGGAGATGAGGCTAGGCAACAACTGATTATTTTCAAATCTCTGAGCAATGCAAGCAATGACCTACTGACATTGGGCCTGGACCTTCATTTTTAAGTTATGCAAGGGAGTGGATCTTATTGCAGAATAGATCCTGTTTAGAGAAGTGCTTGGAATGATGATAGTCTGGTCTTCCAGCTCAACCCAGGGATGTCTATTTGGGCAGTGTTTCTATTCCAGTAACAGTGTGGTGGTGGAGAAGGGCAAATCAAAGGCAACAGGGCAGGAACAAGACAAGAGAGAAACTCTAGGAAGAAGACACAATAGTGTGCATGGTTGGAAAAAACTTAGCTCAATAATGGAGATGGGAGATTTGGAAATTTCCTGAGCAGATTTCAATTTGGATTAGCCAGAACTGAGGAATAACTAAGTCGAAATGGTTTTCAGGGAGTGTCAGTGTCAAAGACAAGTGATGATGAATCACTCTGCAGGCACATTGGATCCGAAGCATGAAGCCGAGATGTTGGAAGAAGTATGTGAGATGACCAGGGCCTCAAGAAAGCCCAGGGCCCCCTGCCAGGAAAAAGGCAGCGACAGAAGCAGCAGCCCTTGACACTTGACTGATTCTCTTACAGGCCCTAACAACGTGATTAACATCAAATAAATTAAGGCGCTCTTTGAAAAACTGCAACATTATCTAAGGCTGTCAGGGAGGTTGCGCAACGTTAGGAGAGAGCAAAGTAGCCCCCATGGCCCATTTCTCAGGCTGGGTGCTCTGGTTCTGTGCTGAGCTGTCCACTGTGATTGGATCCCCACACAGCTCCTGAGGACAGAGATATCAAGAAGTCAAGGGTCTGACAGTGATGCATTATGGGGTAGGATGCTGAGACTGATTATGATTCAGGTGGCAGAAATGAATCACCTCCTAAATATGCTGACACCAGCGCAGGGGAGAAGACACAGCCAGGCACTTGCGATGTCAACAATGAAGAACAAGAAGTCCCCTGTGCCAGGAACACTTAATGTTAGAGGGAGCTTTCTGGCTGAGGCCACTGTTTTCCAGAAAACAAAACACCACAACAAAACCTTAACAGCTTTGGGAAGGTCATTTATTACACATTGCCCTTTCCTTCATACTTTTCAGATCTTCTTGTACATAAACTATGATAAAGTTAGCCAATATAATTTCTGATCCTCCATCTACTCACATTTGGAGATTTGCAAGTTTATTGATTGAAAACACCAATCAATAAAATCATCATTAAGATGTCAAATGACAAAGGCCAGATAGGACAAAAATTTCAATGAATAGTGAACTCTAAAACTCTTAAGAATAATTTCACCGTGACTCAGGCACTTATTTATTGCCATGTGGCTCAAGTTCTGCTCTTTTCAAGCCAATTAACATCCTGCTCTTCTTTGCTCTGTTCGATTGTCAATGCCTTCAAAATAGGATCCGTCCCTTACAACTCTAGAACTTCTTAGTGTTCCTAGCATGCGCAAGTGTATGTTTGATATGTCAAAATCTCAATAAACTAACATTGATATTAACTTCACCAGTGTGCTTGAGTTCAGGAAAGTGTGTGGTTTGCTGAGATGAGGCAATATGGGAGCCAGGAGGAACACTGGCCTTTGTGAATGGGAGGCTGGAGGATTGGCAGAGGCAGGCGCTTTGCAGGGGTCTCAGCCACAGTGCTTAAGCAGGAGACCTTAGCAGAGAGAGGTTTTGGAAGAGGGGGATGCAGACCAGGCTGCTAGGGAGAGCCCTAGGCAAGGCCTTCAGAATAGGACTCTGCTCCTACTGCAATAGGAGATCAAAGTACAACTCTCCAAGAGCGGTACAACATCGTAATCCTCTTTCCGACACCTCACAAGAAGATAGCACTAGAGGAAAAAGAAAAAGAAAATAGACAGCCTGAGGTCATTTTTTGTGAGCTCTTGTAATTTCAAATGGCCCTAAAGTGATAGATTAAATGAATTTTGTACATTTATAAATATAGGGCTCACTAGTAGAGTTTATACTTATAGTTCCGGAATTTCTTTTCTTTTCTTTTTAAACAGATCCAGGTTTGACTCGATTGTGTTTATTCTGTAAAAGAAAGTAACAGAGAGAAGTGAGAAGGGTGCATGCGCAGCGATTGTGAACACAGTCCCTGAAAGAATGCATTTATATTGCTTCTGGCAAGCAATAAGAAGCTTTGCACAATTACATTATCTCAAATTATTACTTCCTGTTGTTTTCCAGAGTTTGCAAAAAATAAATGATGTGTCATATTTAATCTCCTTTGTCCTTAGATTCACCATAATAAATATTAAGGTACTACATTTATTACAGTACTTTTCACTTGAAAGACAATACCCATTAATTTTAAACCTTGGGCTGACAGGCTCTCCGACGCAGCATTAGAATATTTCAGTCTCAATTCTAAATTATTTTTATGCGGAGTAGGTCAGGCCGTGGTAATCTCACCACCACAATTACTTTCAGTGTCAGGACTCGCACTCTACTTCTGCAATATTCTCAACCACTACCTCTCCCAATTTCTCCTCTGCTCTAACTTCCACTTTTTATTCTGAAATCCATACCAAATGCCTGTTGGAACTCCTCCAAACCTAGTGCATGTCTCACAACTATTCTTTCTTTTTTTTCTACTAATTAATCTCTGTGAATTTCTAATTTTCTAAAATGCAGTTTTTGTCACTGCTTTCTTTGGAACCAGAGAGAGGCACGATCAGGTACAGATTTATTCAGTTCTTACCAACTGACTCAACAAAGCTACTATGCTTGCCTGCACCATGTGCTTAATGTGTATCCAATAAACTTACTAAGACACTGAAGAGAATAATTGCTTCAGGCTTTCATCTTCTTTCTCTTTTTTTCTCAAAAGGGGTATGTTTAGGGAAAATCTCAAATAAAAAAAGAAGAGAGGCAAACAAAAAGCAAAACTCAGGCAAATCCTTCTATAAACAAAATTCTAGCTTTCCGTAAGACATAAATACTTTAAGCTGATAAACAAAAAGGTTAGCTACGCAGATGAAATCAAAAACAAATGTGAGTAAAAATATACCTAATGCTCAAGAGAATCAGGGCAGTGTTAGGAATTATGTGCATTCCACACAACGGGAAGCAAATTTATTATGTACAGTTCAGAGTTTGAAGGAGATAGGGTTTACTGCTTTATGATGCCAGCTGAAAATTACAAATGTGCAAGAACAGACTACACATACCCAACCCTTCCTCCACACACTACATACCCAAATAGACCATTTGAAAGCGAGAGTGTATCACTAGGGATAAAAATCCAAAGGCTTTTTCTTCCACCACTATTCTAATTACTTAGGCTTACCCTCAGCGAGGGCTTTGGGAAATATCACCTGCCCCTATGATAGTTACAAAAACAATCCCTCCCATAGATTCGAATTTATAATCACCTTGTATCTTCTATTTATTTTTCAAGTAAATATAAAACTTGCGTATTTGTTCAAATGTGTCAGTTTGGTTATCTTTGCTGTTTGAACCATGCGATCAGGTTGGGAGAGAAGGGCTTATAAATTCGGTCAACTAGAATAAATTAGGTTCAATTTTGTATCCTCTATTGTAGAATATAAGCTTCCTTATGGCTTATACAATCCAGTCTGTCTTGCCCAGTGCTGTTAGCAATGCATATATTCAATGAATATTTCTTTTATGAACAGTTTATTTGTTATACAATACCTCTCTTGATTTATGCATATCCCATGACTTAATACACTAAGAATTTAAAAGGTATTTAAATTAAAATTTTAATGTTGACACAGTTTAAATTCAATATCCTCGACTCTGGCTAAGGTACAGCGGTCATTTCCTTAATAGGAATGGAACACTCAGTGACCATGGATAAAATGAAGACAAGCCTAATGCCATGCGAAAGTGCTTTATTGTGTGCTAGAAGTATCTATTACCTGCAAAAATGTGCTCTGCTTTGGTCCTCTCTCTGCGTTTCTCTCTCTCTCTTGCAAACTTCCATTTGGTTCTCTCTTTTTACCTCCATAGTTTCCTAGTCAGCGCTAATCCGATTCCCACAAACAGGAGTACTGAAAAGCCAAGGGACTCGGGGCTGCCCCTGAGGTCTCCAGGCATGTGTTCTCCTCTGTGTGAACATCTGGCTCGTCTTATTCCAGCAAATCTCAAATGGTCATTATGCTCCCTGCCTGCTTTTGCATCCAATACTGATGTTAGTCAACTTAGCACTTGTCTACATATGTGACATCCATCTTGTTTAAGAAAACAAGAAATTGACATGCTGAGCTGCCCGCTTGTCTTGTAAGCTTTCTTGCAGCAGGCCTGGGGCAAAAGAGGGATGCTGGAAGATATTAGTGGCCTCCTTCCTTTCACTCCTCACCGAAGCCCAACTAGGGCAGCCTGGAAGTCTGTGTCCCTGCCTTGTGAAGCACAGGGCCACCTGCACACATTTTCATCTGCCTTGGGAGGAGTGTGTGACTACCCTTTTTCCAGAACCTACCATGGTCTGTCTCACATCCACCTTTCAGCTCACTGTGCTTTGTGACTTCATTTTCATTCTTGAAACCAGGCAGAAGGAGGCCGCTCTGGCACCACTAGAAGTTATTTCGAGTATGAATGTTCAAAGACATTCAGGATCACAGCTGAAAGTGCTGTGGGTGGTCTGAAACACTGCTGAGCCACTGGAGCTGACCCTGCCCCTGGAAGACACCCCCATGCCTAGAGACATTATTGATAATGTTTGTGTGTGTCAGTGCGGCCAGCATGCAATAGGTAAAGGCTAGGGATGCTACTAAGCATTCAAGGCAGAGGACAGAACAAATGAAGAATTGTCAGTTCCTAAATTTCAGCACTTACTGAGGGCATCTTAATACTTATAATCCAAGTATTAGGATTGTTCCTGTTCCCTAGGAATTTGTATTTCTAAAATAAAGAGAAACAAGTCAGACAAGAGAAAAGCCTAAGGAGGAAGGTGGAGCTGGAAAAGCCTTGTTAGAAGTATAAGCAGACTTTCTCCTCAGTTCTTTTGCTCTTGTGTTCCTTCCGGGATAAAGTGAAAAGCACATCCTACATTTCCAGGGCGCTCTGTAGACCAGATTATAACAGGGAAGTTGGAGTAAGTCATCCTAAGCCTTATTCTTTCAGTCTTCCAGGAAAAGTTGTGTATTAACTGTGTTGTTCGTATTTGTGACATTTGGACGTGTTGGGGTCTTCTAATTTTGTAGAAGCGGCTACTCCTCCCGGTAGCGGCTACTCCTCCCGGTCGTAAATAATGAGTGATGTGCCTAGAAGCATGCCGTTAGCGCGAGGACCAAGCAATTCACGCCCCAAGCTTCCTCCTGCATCCTTTAGCAAGCTCTCAAGCCAGGATCCCTAAACCAGCCTAGAAACAGGGCTAGACATTTGCGGCACTGCAGACCCTTAAAACCCAGAGTCCCCTGCAATCACTCAGCTTATTCAAGGACTAGACCTGCCTCCGCTGCTTTGCCCTCCTCCCCATGCAAACCACAGTAAAGCCTTGTGCCCGCTGTGCTTTCTCCTCGTCGCTGTGCTCTCCCCCTTCTGCTGCCTCGATGGTCCTGCTGCTTTGCCGTGTGCTCTTCAAGGCGATCGCTGCCTCCTGCTTGTAGGATCCAAAGCTTTGCTGTGCTTTAAACATAAAGTTTCCCCTGGAGACCCAAGAATTGAGGACCTGGTCCCTAACGCACACTGCTCACAGGTGTAGCCCCGCAAAGTGACTGCGGCTGAGGGTACCAACCTCATCAACTGTGAACGGATCACCTTATTAAAAGTTGGGACCTGTTCGGAGGAAGAGGCGACCTGGAGGCACGCCTTGGAGGGGCGCGTCTGTTCCCAGCCCTCCCTGGGTTCCTGGCTCTTCCTGGACAGTCTGCTTCTGGCTGCTGAGAGGCGAGCGCTTCCCTCCTTCACCCACCCCTTGATGTTTCTGCCTCGGGAAGTGGCAGATCCTGGGTTGAAATCTCTGAAGCCACAAGCCAAGATGAACTTTTCCTATTTTAAGTTACATGTCTTAGAGCTAGGGAGATAGCTCAGGGGAATAAGTGCTTGCCTGGCAAGCATAAGGTCCTGAGTTCAATCCCTAGAACTATTAAAAAAAAAAAAAAATTACGTGTCTTAGATATTGTGTCTCAGCAGTCCAACGGGGATCAATTCATGCTTGTTCCCTCTTGATACTCATTTTCTAGTATGAATACATTACCATTCCTGTGAAGACAGATCCTGGATACACGCTTAAACATATAGTAACTTTGAGGGTTAAGAAAGTAAATCTTGGGGGTCGGCCAAATAGCTCCACAGATTAAAGTGCCTGCAAGGAGGCGCAGGGCCAGGGGTTTGATTCCCAGGACTACTGTGCTGGCCCCACCCTTGGGGCATGATGAGAGGGCAATTGGGACTGGGCATGTGGTGTGTACCTGTAATCCCAGCACTTTGGAGGCTGTAAAAGGCAGATCCCTAGGAGTCCGACCTGGTAGTGAGACCCTGAACACCCTGTAAACCCTTCCCTAAAAAATAAAAAAAAAAAAAAGTAAATCTTATTTATTTATTTAATACAAGGTCTACAGTGTCTCACTACACAGATGAGCCTCCTGTTTTCAGCCTCCCAAGCACTGGGATTACAGGTGCGCACTACTACATCCAGTCTCAATCCCCCTCTCAGCGTGCTCTGGGGGCAGGGCCAGGAAGGCACACCGAAGAAAGTAAATCTTAACATACAAATATTTCCAATCCTCCACTGGCTCTTTGGCATAAATCCAACCATTCCCATTTGATAAGAAAGAAATCTGAGGTTCTGGAACCGTTAAGGAATCTGTCCCAGGATGTATGGCTGGGTGGTAAGTGATTCAAAATTCTGTCTCTTGGACTCCCAGAGACAGTCAATACTCTCACGTGCCATGTGCCAGATGGCATTTGGCATTCTCAGAAGGTAGAAGATATAGAGCCTGTGTCACCCCTAATTAAACATTTTTAATGTTCTCGAAGCACTGTTTTTTTCTCTTTTGGTGAGGACCATCAGCCTTACTTAGACCTAAAACGGAGAGTGTGGTGATATTCCTGAGAATGGAGAAGGAGCCCGGCGAGGGAGCTGGCTGGGCTTGCCATGGCCTCAGCCCCCTGTTGGGTGCCCGTAAGCCAGTTGCTCAGCTGTGATCCAGAGACTTCAGTATGCTGCCCTATGGAAACACCTGAACTGGGGTGCTAGAGACCCCAGTGGTCTAAGTGCCTGCCTGGCAAGCCTGAGAACCTGGGTTCAGCCCCCAGTACCACATGCCATGCCAGCCTGCGGAGTCAAGCAGGCCACTGAAGCAGCCGTGGTGGCCCATACCTGTAACGCCAGTGCTGGGGAGGCTGAGACAGGAGGACTGCTATGGGTCTGAGCTGCGTAGCAAGACACTGTACTAGATAGATAGATAGATAGATAGATAGATAGATAGATAGATAGATAGATAGAATTTAAAAGATAAAAAGACCAGAATAACATGATCTCTATTGCTTATTATTTTAACAATCCCATTTGAAATGAATCACTTGTACCTCTGTGACCTAAGATGTTAGTTTCTATATACTGTTGTGTTTTCTCTGGCATACAGAAGGACAATAATTCCAAATCTTATTCATTCAGGAAGCATTTATTGAGGAATTTCTTCTTCCAGGTTAACTGGCAAAAAAACCACGTAATTCCTGCCTATGTAAATAATTTTTAAATATTTCTGTGAAAGGCTCTAACAAAAACTTCTCGGAGATGTATAGTTAAGTGTCCTAGAACCTGCGTTTCCTCACCTCTGAAATGGGCACAGTAAGTGCCTACCTGAAACTAGGTGTGGTAGCGCATAGCTGTAATCCCAGCGCTGGGGAGGAGATAAGCAAGAAAAAGCATGAAAGAAGCCTCACAGAGTTAGTAGGCTCTTGAGAACTGTTGGCTTCAACTGAAGTTCTCAAGGAAATATACGGCTTCCAAACTTAGGGAACAATTTTGAAAGGAGACTACATCTTTTGTGCATCTTTGAAATGAATAGAAAACCAAGGTGGAAACGAATTCCATGTAGAAAGAACAACCAGGAGAAAACACTGAAATGTGGAAGGTCAGAGGCCAGAGGCAAGGCCTCTCCTTTCCCTTTTCTTTCTGGTCTGTCCTCAATCAAGAAGCTAGATCCAGGTGCTTAATATTTCATTAAGCTGATACTTTAGTGGCTATGTAATATGTACTGATTTGTTTTCCTGTATTTAGGACAGGGTCTACAGGGTCTCAATAAGTACATCAGACTTGTAGTGTTTCTCTGTTTTCAGCCTCCCAAGTGCTGGGATTACAGGCGCGCGCCACCAGGCCCAGTCTCAATTACCATCCCAGTGCACCCCATGGGTGGGGCCTGCACATCATGCAGGGGATCGAACCCTGGCCGTTGCACTCTGCCTGAGCAGGGGCTTTAGTCCACTGAGCTATCATGCCGGCCTGTATTGATTTTATGTATCATTTTCATTCAATTTAAGTGCTATACCTTTGGATAATTAATACATGTGAAGCATTTCTCCTTCCTTATCCATACTATGCATGACAACCCAAGAGAGGTTCTCCAGGCCTCTCCAAAAAGTCTTTCCATAGCCATATTTTTCCTATAGTTTTTCACATGAAGGAGAGAAATGCAGCACTGTGTGACTCATGCTGGTTTGTTTCCTTGAGGTACTTCCTGCTCCGGACTCAAGGCTGCCCCTAGTATTCATTTTGATTGTTAGAATGAGCATTTTTTAGGCCCAGTTTGTAATATTTTCTTGGAGCTATTTGTGGAAAAGCTTATGTAATACATACATAATTATAAACTTGTTAAAAGAGACATTATTTACTCATTTGTCCAGCATGGCTCCATTTAGTCTACCGTGTAAGTCAATCTATATTTAGTCAGCGTCATATTGATCTGTAGCCAGAGCACTTTGTAATCTTCCTACAGAAATACACCATTAAAAAGAAACTTGATAAGAAAAATTCACGGCAAGGCTCATCTCATTTGAAAACTGAAAGAAAGAAACATTGTTCATCATCCTGCCCTCATTTAAAACAAAGCCAGAAAAGTGAACTTTTCTAATACCTAGCTCTGATATAGTTGTAGAAAAATCTCAGGCTCTTGATAAATATAAATATTATATATATTAAAATACTGAATACTAGGAAAATTAATAGCAACAGACCACATAGCTGTTGAGTCTGTTTGATCTTCAAAGAAAGTGTCCTTCATGTGTGTTTCCTCTGTTTTTCTATATATATAAAAATGTTATAAGTTTAACATTTTGAATAACAGCTTTTCAATATTTCTAATAATTTGGGTAAATATCACGTAAATTTAGGTAATTTAAAGCAAAGAATACAACATATCTGCATGGAATTACAAAATGATAGAAAGTAGACATCAGTGTAAACCAGAATTAGCTTGGAACACAGAGGTGAAGCAGAGAGGAATGATTTTATGATCACAAACAGTAAAAGCCAAGTATTTATCTTCAAGTTGTACATTTGTTTGTGAGACCATGCTGAGAAATTACGTAAGTACTTAGAGAAAATGAAATCATTTTGAGTCTTTTTTTTTTTTTTAGTGAAATCATTTTGAATAAATATTTATTTATTCGGTAAAGTCCAGATACCTTAGTACCAGTGGAAAACCTCCAACTACAAGTGGGCAGGGTAAACAACAAATCCAAGCAATGTTACAAATAGCATGTGGTTTTTTTGTTTGTTTGTTTTTTCCTCCGAATGCCTTCAGGGCAGGTTTGGCTGGCTTGAGTTCTGGGGATCGAACCACAGCAACCTGTGCCCGACTGTTACATTGTTGAAGCAGGCACTGAAAGAGCTGAGCTAAGGGGCAGCCGCCCCCCCCCCAACCCAGCGTGTGTTTTACAGTGCATTATTGTTTTACTTATTGAGTGAGAAATTCCTGGGTGGACTTGAGAGTTTACAATTGTAAATCAGAAACCTTCCCAGGGAATTTTTTCCCTTTTATAAAAAACATTTTTTGTGTATGAGTGTTAGTCTATTATATCTAAAATGGATAACACTGTTAAGGACATTAAGTGTGGTTGGAATTATCACTGATTCTCAGCTTTCCCTTCTACCCTATTCAGAAGTTAAAAAATACAATTTATCTGAAGAGTTTAGTTGGGAATGGATGTGTGTGTGTGTGTGTGTGTGTGTGTGTGTGTGTGTGTTGTCTTTTTTGTTTGTTTGTTTATTCGCAGTAACTGGATGTATTAATATTCTTGCTGCTTCTGGCCCCAAAATGACACCTTATTGGTTGCCTAAAATAACAAGTGAATCTTTAAGAAGAGTTTGTTCTTGGGGCCAGGGAGATGGCTCACTGGAATAAGCACTTCCCTAGCAAGTGCAAGGGTCTGAGTTCAATCCCCGGTTCTGCCAAAAAAAAAAAGAAGAAGAAAAAGAAAAAGAAGAGTTTGTTCTTATAACAAGACAATTTGGATGCTTACCAGATGCAGTAGTTTAGACTAAACACATTACAATTATAAAGCAAGAACTCGTCAACCTGAACCCATCTGAAACTACTATGACCAGACAAGAACCTAAAGAAAATTGTCATTGCTATTTGTCTTACTGCCTTGAAAACAAAAGTTATTTCTGACTTTAGTAAGTAATAAGAAATAGGTTTACTTCTGGAGTGTATTCATGTTTAGAGTGGGTGGATAACTGCAGTCATCGGAGGGAGTAAGCTAGAGAGAAAGAGAACAGTGTGCTGATGATACCAAGTGCACCCGCTTACGTGCTGTCCTGGCCTGTACAGCCAGGTGAAGTAATCAGTGTCATGACCAATTTACAGACAAGGGAACTGAATGGCAGAAAGTTTAAATGACTTGTCTAAAGTTAAAAGAGTTAGTAACTTGTGGAGCGAGTGCTCTTCTTAAGGCTTTGGCTTAAAGACCACGAGCTCAGTATCAGTCATTTTCATGGCCCTATTATATACAAACAGAGTTCCTGAAAAAGCCAATGCAATTTCCAGGGAGCAATTTGCACTGGGAGAAGAGTCGAGCCCACTATGGCACATAATTCTGTGCAATACTAGATGTGTGAGAAATTTATCAATATGGTTTTTCTATTTTACACCTAACAGATGAGCACAAACTCTTGGCTAAGGGGACTAATTAACCATACCTTGAAGTGGACATTAAATTCTCCCCCTAAACACATCTCTCATTGTCTACAAAATCAATGAAGAGTTCATTAACACCCTCTTAACATCCAGTTCTCTGGCCCAGGAAAATGGGTTCTGCCTGTGTATGAGACACAGTAGGAAACCCATTTTCCCATTTTAAAAAATTGACATTCAACACCATGGGTCAGTTGGTTGCACACCCAGATGAACCAGCAAATCAGCCTCTCCCTGTCTCTTCCTCTCTATCTCTCTCTGTCTCCCTCCCTATATTTCTCCATCTCCCTCTCTTAATATGTCAATTTTTCTTTTAAAAAATTATGATTTCTTTTCTTTTGTCAGTATGTATGAGAAAGCACCTGTTTAGAAGTATTCTCTGACAGCCAGAGCAGATAACTCCAAGGCAAGAACACTCACATCTCTTTTTATGTTGTTGCTGAACTGCTTGCTGATGTGAGAACCTACCTTTGAAGCTCATGTGTTCTCGGGGAGAGACGGGAAGTACTTGCCACATACTACCGTTGTCGTTAATTATGGGAAACATTTGAATTTCCCAACGATTTTAGATACTATTTCAGTCTGAAGGGCCTAGAAATGTTAGGGGCATGGGAGACACAGAATTATTAACCAAAAATCGCAAACCAAGAGTTCTAATAAAAAGTGACTTACTTAGTCATGATTTTTAGATAATCTATTTGAGCACAGGTCAGTGAGAATAATTCCTCTGGACTCTGCTGGACTCAGTTATAATTATTGATTAGTTCCTGGATTAGCACATGGCTACCTGAGCTAGCATAGCTTTTTGTCTGGGATGACTTATGCGTGTTACCCTATGGAAGCCTACACTATATTTGAGATATAGTAAAAATGATGTTAGCTTGAGTAGAAGCCATGGAGGCTGTTAGGACCAACCTCTGGAATCGGATAATATTACTTCCCCCTACTTTCTATGCTCAAGAAGGTACATGACCATCCAACCTCAGGAGGTTGAGAAATGTCACTTAGGTCTTGATGGGAGATGTTGCTGGTCACAATGCAAGGAACAGGATGCAGGGAGGGAAGAACAGAAGCCATTCTGGGCAGAATGAGTCGTTGCAATCAACTTAACCTGTCAAGCACTTAAAAAAAGATAGCACAATATAAATTTCATGAGCATCTATTTTATTCTGCTCGCAGGGGTTAGTAGAGCAGGTTGGATGTTCTTTGAATGCACAAGTGTATGATACCAGGAAAGTCAAAGAACGCTGTCAGTCTCTCAGGACTTGAGTTTGAGACTAGAGTTTATCAAACTGTGATTACAGATAATCCTGAAATAATAACTATTTCATATTAGATTTACATTTCTCCATAATGTTACCTCAGGCATTTTCACATGAAATCAAATTTAGTAGACTTTCCGTTGATCTACTCCAAAGAGTGTGTGCCTATTAGGAAAATTCTCCTGCTCAGTTGTATTAACTTTCTCACTAGGGAATGGTTCTTCTTTTGTGAGTTTGTTCTAATTGGGCCAGTCACTGTATTAACATTAATTAGCAAATTCATCTTCCAATTTCACTCTCATGGGGATAGATTCAGTCAGGGTTGGGTAGGTAGGGAATTTAATTAATCTATCAATGAATTTACTTTTTATTATATTCTTTCTCTCTTTCTTTCTCATATTAGAAATTTTATTTGAACTAAGACCTAATATTTTTTATTAAGAAGATAAAGAGTCAAGCTACATCTTCCCAAAACACTGTATAACATACAATAAAACATCTTTGTTTCATTTCTGAATAATTTTCAAGTAGGTAAGTCCTCTTGCTGTTTCCTTGAATGGAATTAAGATGTAACCTACCTCTACTGATGGGAGCACTGTTTCATAGTAAATGTAGCAATAGCAGGATACGTAAACACCTACTATTTATAGTTTAAAAACAGAAGGCATCACTGTGTGAGAATGCAATTCAATATAGCTAATCTCAGAAGCAATTAATGTTCACATTCTTTATGTGCTCTATAGTAGGCTTGTTTGTTCCACGGATTTATTGAAATAAATACACTTAATTAAACCCTTTGCAGCACTTGGGTAAAGATACAACTTCAGGTGTGACATTCCACTTCAAGGAGAAGGAGAAGAAAAGAATCTGGATAACAATTTTTTCCCAGTCTGGTCCTCACCCTAAAGATGTGTACTGTTTCAGGGAATAAAGAATGGATGTCAGATTCTGCTCACTGCCCCCCAGTGAACACAGACAGGGCACGCACATAGTCCTTCAGTGATGCTAATAAGACGCTCCTAGAGCAGGAGCTCTTATGCAAATGAAGCAAATCAGGCCAGTGAATTGGAGTCATGTTTTAAGATAGTAAATTCAGTTGTGTTTCCTGCTCCCAACTAGTTGTATTTTTTATTTTTTCTTAGGAAAATGAAGGGCTCAAAATTTCCTCAATGTCATCCCAGTCATCTGCTTCTGAAAATTCTGAAGTATGATTTCATTGTGCCTTGGTGTATCTACCTTTCTTAATTAATGTAACTATAGATCGACACACTTGCCCTAAAATAATTGTTTCCTTCTGTGTAATTTTTCTCTACCTTTCCTATAAGTGTATGGTATGCATATGAGACAAACAAGAGTAAAAGGAAAGAACAACCTTCTTATGCTGTCCACCGGCTCAGTAGATTGCATAAACTGACACAGCATGATATCCTGACTTAGATTTTGACACATTTAATGTTAATATGTCCTGAAACATTTACATTGAAAGCCCCAAGCCACTAGGAGCTTAGGCCTTACTTCATTTATAAGACTGACTTCAAATTTATTGCACTTGATAACCCTGAAAGAATCATTTACTCACACGAACTTTAATGTGTTTTCTTGTGGTAAGCAATTTGTTAATCAAATAGTTTTATGTTTTCATGCCAAATTTTCTTAATATTTTGATTCCAATCCTATAATTAAACAGAAAAAACATGAAAAAATTAACTTCATTAAAACAAGATCAAAAATAGCCGTCAATACTTCTATAATAACCCAAAACACATTACTACACTGTTATGATACTGTGTTTTTCAAATATATATATTTGGTCTATAAACATTGTGATTTATTTAATTTTTATAAAATGTGTTTTTAAAGAGTAAAAATTAGAATTAACACAGAAAAAATTGCAAGTGGTACAGATTTTCACTTAACAAAGTAGTATGAATTTCACAGTATTTGTTGTAATACACAATGTTGTCCTCCAACCAGTTATTCATATTACCAGATATATGCATATAAAATTAGAAGAAGAAAGAAATGCATAAGAAATTTAGAAGAGAAAAAGTGCAAACAATTGAAAAAGGAGATAAAACTAATTAAAGCATTGACTGTTCCTCTCCCTAGACCAGCAGAAATGCACAGTACAGTAGGCTAAACCATCCTGCTCACACACATAGACAAATCTCTTTCCCCCACACCCTCTGCTGTCCTCCTCCTCAACTCAGTAACTTCAATGAATATTTAATGTTAGTTCCTGTTCTTTATCAAGAAAGAAGAAAACCAGACCTGTCAGATATAAACCAGTAGCAAGTATCTTCCTGCATCTTAACACTTGAAGAGACCTAGTTTGCCAAATTTCCTACACTTCATTCCCCCTTAAATCTGAACCTCACTGAGCAAGTAAAAAAGTGTGTTGCTTGCCTCAATAATATGCAATTACCATCATCTAATATCTCCATTTACACAATAGAAACCTGAGGAGAAATTAAACATCAAGTCTTGCTGCTGAGGTTTTGTTTTTTTGGGTGTTTTTTTTTTTTGGTTTTTGGTTTTTTTTTTTTGTTTTGTTTTGTTTTTTTTTTTCATTTGGGGTCTTTTTTGTCAATCATACCATGAAGTCCAATAAGAAAATACTTCACTTATTGCAAAACACTATTTAACACCCGTTATTATTATGAATCTTGATAAGTTGACCACGTTCTTACCAATTCTAAGTATCTTACTTTAAGTCAAGCAGATTGATGAGAGAATTTAAGTCTGAGATAAGTATGACGCATACACAGAAAGCTCCCTCAAGAGCTGGGAATTTGCTGCTGTCCCACAGCTATACCCTATGGTCTTTGAAAGTTGTTCTGTCCCCTTCCACAGCCGCCCTCCTGCTGGCAGTGTCCAGATCCAGCCCCTACACACAGTCCCGGGCTAGGAAGCCCCTCTTCCTAGCCCTGACCCATAATTATGGTGAAGTCAGCTTTTGCTGCACCCTACCCCAAATAGGCTGCCAACTAACAAAGAGAAACACACACACACACACACACACACACACACACACACACACGGCTCAGGTCTTCTCTTTTGCTATACTCCAGGGTTCCTTCCTAGTGAGTCAAGGCTGTCTCCTCCAGGGCGCACAGCTTTACATGGACACCAGCAAGCTTGGATTTGAAGCCAGAGCTGGGTTTCAATCCAGCTGGGTCTAACTACTTAAAGTTAAGGTACCTCAGTTTCCTTATCTACTAAACAGAGAAATGACTTACAATTTTCCCGTGCATGTTACAGATAATGAATGTTAAAATCACTCCCACCAGGTAGGAGCTGCCATTGTTACCTCTTATAAATTCATAATTTGACCCTGAAGTTTTCTATTGAGTGCAGCACTCAGCACTCATGCAGAGTGAGGAGACACAATAACTAACAGAGCTGTTGCTTAGAAAAACATTGTGATCCCAAAGTAGGTAAGTGGAGGTTACAAATTAGTCAAACCTACATCTTATGAACACGATCTACACCAACAGTTTTACAAACAGGGAAATACTCTTATTGTCAGAAATGTCCAAAACTTACACCTGCTTTTGAACCTTAAATCAATGCTTTTAGGCATATTTGTATAACAATTTGTCGTAATTACTCTTTTCTCATTGCTGGGACAAATACCCGATGCTCAAAATGAAAGAAGGAAAGGTTTATTTAGCTCAGTTACTGGAGGTTTCAGCCCATATTCAGCTAGGTCCAGGGCAGAACAGCACATAGCTGAAAGCAACCTTTCATGGTGGCAGCAAAAAGCAAGAGCAAGGGGAGGAGTAGGAGCAGCTCAAGCAGCTAGCTTCTCTTCCCTCCTTACATTGAAATGCAAATTACCTGCCCCAGGAAAGTGCAGCATCCATACCCACAATATCCAATCACATACTTCAGAAGATGCTCCATGACTGCATGAGGCTTTAGGGAGACACCTAGACACAAACCATAACAAAATTGAACATCAGCAGTGTCTTTGTCATTGAAGTCTCTTCATATCCCGTTTTAAAGTTTGGAGATACTAGAAGAGGAAGTAAAAATGATAATAAATGAGAATCTGCGTGATAACGTCAGACCACTGTGAACATAGGGGTTCATCTTTCTCTGACAGGATAAGGCAATATTCCCTCAGCCCGTGAAGTCACAGAAACAGTTGTCTTACTGTCCACCCCAGGACAAAGTCTATCACCATTGGGCCTTCCATTTCTTCTGTAAAATGGTTATATTAAAACTTACATAAAAGTTCTTTGAGCAAGACAGAAAATATTTTATCATGCCAACCAGACATGACAGGACTTCACAAGTCTAAGCAGTTACCAATGCTTACTGTTTAAATACAGGATGGCATTTCTTTCTCAATCTGAATTGAAACATAAGCATGTGATAATGGCTCTATATTGAATTTTGACTCTGATTTGAGCTCCATCAGAGAACATGAAATACACATAAAATTCTCTTATTTCAGGCTGCCGATAATCCCGAGACTACTGCTTCGTGAGTGAGTCTCCAGTGAACTGCAATTGCTTGATAAGATCAAGCAACCCTTCAGACTACCAAAGTCCTTTTCCTCCTGTAAATGGAGGGAACTAGATATTTCCAGTGAGGCAGCATAGCTGCTAGATAATTTAAAAATGGATAGTCGGTTCTGCTCCTTAACTTCATACAAACCAAAATTGAACTATCCACTCACAGTGCGTTCAGTGCCCACTCCAATAACTGATAGAGTGGGGGCCACTTGAAGTGGAAGCTTTCATGTGGTAGAAGAGATAAAGATGACAGCATTTGTTTTGAGCTATCAAGAAAACATCTTTTTAGACCAAGACATGTAGAATCCCAATGCACCCTGTTAGTCGACCGCCCCTGTTAGACTCTTGCCACTTGGATGAGCTCAAATCTTCTGGTTGAACTGTTTTCTACAGGGCTTGGAACTCTTTCTCTCTGATGTGGCCCTTATAAAAGTTCTGTCCTCTTTGTGACTCTCCTGTACCCCCAGGCTCCCACCCCTATTGTAGCCCTTGGTAATAATGGAGCTTGGCTTACATTCTGCATTCAGAAGCTTGAGTGCCAGAGGCAAAGAATTTTCCTGAGGGACCTTTGGTGCCCCAACCTTTACAGAGGTGGCACTCGAAGTTTAATTTGCATAAGAATCACCTGGGGTACTGTTTAAAAATGCAGGTTCTATGGCCTCTCCTACCCGTTACAGTGTGCAAGTTTGGGGTACATTTGTGGACTTTCTATTTTTATAAGCCTTACAGGAGATGTTAATGAGGTAGTCATTCTGGAGAAATACTACTTTAGAGTACTTTATAGTGCTGGGTTTTGAAATACGAGCTCAGAAAAAAAAAAACTACGTAGAAGATGAATGGCCCCATAGTCTGAATCAGCTCACATGTATTATCATGTAGCAAGAGCATTACTGTATATATGTGACTTTAACTTCCTTTTTTTCTAATAGTTTTAGGAATGCTAGTGGAACAGAGCAACAGGGACAATAATAGCTGCATGCTCTTTAAAACATCTACAGCTTTTGAAACAGACACAGGAATTAGAGAGTGCAGAAGCTTAGGCAGTGGAGAATTAGTGATGGTGCTTACTAGTTGTCTGACATTAAGGGCCTGGCTCAGCTACTCAGCTTCCCCTTACTGTTAAGAGAGGAGCCACCCCTGTGCAGCTACAAGGACTCCATTGTCCTCTGTTCTCCAGGGTCCTGTGCTTAGCAGGTTTGGACACACACTGGTTCCATAACTTTTTCACATTGTCTGAACTCAAAACACTGCCTTTTACTGGAAAGACCAGGATTAGAGTATAATTTCAAATGTAAGTAGAAGGCATAATGAGACAGCACTCTTCACAGATCAATGTCTTATCTTGAAGCAGGGACACACACACAAAAAAAAAAACCTCTAATCTCAGATGATTTCTCCTTCCATTCAGCAGATGGAGGTTGGTGACTAGTTATCACCCAGGCTCAGAACAGCCCCTCTTCCCTGAATGTGGCCGAGGAAACAGTGCCACACTCCGCTCCGTGTTCCATCTCCTTTCTTGCTAAAGCACATGACAAGCATCACCCTCCATCTTTAGAAGCCTGTTCAGAAATTCTACACTTCTTGCTAATATGAGAAGTATATGACTTAGATTCCACAACTAAAGGAGAGGAGTTATAATTCTTTTGAGGTTGTTTAAGATTTGAATTTATACACTTGATCATTAAAAACTAAACTTGGAAACAACCCAAATGCCCATCAACTGAAGAATGGATAAAAAGATGTGATATTTTTACATAATGGAGTATTACTCAGCCATAAATTAAGGCTTTTATTGATAAGTAGATACATGTGGAGACCATACTCATAAATAAAATAAATCAGACCCTCATGTGAAAACATCATATTGTCTCACTACTCTAAGAACCTGAAAGAGCAAATAAAATCTCTGTGAAAGAGAAAAAAATCTGTTCAGAAGGAAGGAAAAACTGGGATAAGGAAAAGAACAGAAGAAAGAAGCAGGGCGGGGAGATGACTCAGTGGAATAAGCGCTTCCCTGGCAATTGCAAGGCCCTGAGTTCAACCCCTGGTTCCACAAAAAAAAAAAAAAAAGAAAGAAAGAAAGAAAGAAAGAAAGAAAGAAAGAAAGAAAGAAAGAAAGAAAGAAAGAAAGAAAGAAAGAAGCAAAGGGAAAAGACATACCTAGTTATATAAGCAGGATAGCTTGGATAATTGTACTGTTGATTTCTACTGGTCTTTTAAAAGGAGTTAATGCTTAATATAATTTTTTCTCCTCTTTAGTTTTTCCCCCTTTTTTTAAAGATTATTTTGTATGTTTATGTCTGATCTGAACAACTAATTTGAAGGCAACATTATGCAAATATAACAAACTTCTGGGGTTTTTTTTGTATTTAGGACAGGGTCTACAGGGTTTCACTGCAGAGAGCAGACTCAGAGTGATTCTCCTATTCACAGTCTCCCAAGCACTGAGATTACAGGCACACGCCACCATGCCATTGTCCATCACAGTCTCAGTCTCAGCCCTTCCCAGGGCAAGGCCAGTATGCCAGGCCCAGGAATCAAACTCTTGGCCCCTGCATCTGCCTAAGCAGGTGCTTTAATCCACTGAGCCATTTGACCAGCCCTTTTTTCTTCTTTTTTTTTTTAACAACCATCATTGATTTAAAAAATAAAACAAAACAAAAACAATAAACCACTTCAGTGTTGGTATAGATAAAAAAGGGGAGAAAAATAGAGTCCATCTAGTTTCCCCCCAAGATTCTACATGAGCTCGTTAGGGCTACTATATTCTGAGCAACTTAAACAATAGGAACAGTATTTCTCAATCCTTTAGCTAGAGATCCAAAATCAAGACATTAACAAACTCAGTCTCCCTGTCAACATGCTGGTGAAGGACCTACTTTAGGCCCCTCTCCTAGCTTTTAAGACAAAGAAATCTCCCATACGCTATCCTCCCTCATCTCAGCTCTGCGCCCTGACTTTTCCTTCTCCCTATGACACTAGTCATGATACTTAGGTTCTCAGCCGCTGCAGTGGGCCCCACCTTGCCGCCTTGACTGTTTCTCTTACAGCCACATTCTGAAGCACTGGACATTACTTTTCTTTCCAGAAAAGTAAACCAAATTTAATTTTCAGTGAACACAAACAAGGCATTGGAGTAGAGTATATGGGATTCAGACATGATCTTCACCATGTAAATGGGGTGGGGACAATTCAACTAATAAGAAATTCTTATGAGCAAATTTATACAGTATTTGGTTATATCTGACTTTTATGTTTTACAAGGTCAAAATGACTTCCACCTAAAAATTTTTCTTAAAACAAATATGAACTGGTGCCTATTATTTCCCTAAGTTTCTGGACTTAGATCAATAAAGAGCTAAAATATAAAAAAAAAAACTTGACATCATGAAAAATGAATAGGAGCGTGTAACATTCACCACCTAAGCAGACTTGGTGTAAGGGTTGATTCCTTAATATTTTCCCCACAATCTGGCAATTATTTTAAAATAAGCAGTTTGTCCACCTTTAAGTTAATTTAATAAATTAATGAAACATATTTTCATAACTGAAATCACCACACTACTTTTTGAAACCATGAAAGAGGGGCTGGGGAGATAGCTCTATGGTCTAAGCGCCTGCCTGGCAAGTGCAGGGACCAAGTTCGATACCTGGTACTGCATGTCAAACCAGCCCTGGAAATGGGTATGGTGCCCAGCCCTAGAATCCCAGCGCGTGGGAAGTCAAGGCAGGAGGATCACTATGAGTTTTCACTGCACAGCAAGACCTTATACCAAACAAACAAATTAAAAGATTTTTAAAATTAATAAGAAAAAGAAGTCATGAGGAAAAGTAGAAGTGTCTCCTAGCCAAGTTATTGTCCATGGAAACTGACATTTAAATTAGAAATCAGGGGCTGGTGAGATGGCTCAGTGGTCTAAAGCACCTACTTAGAACAAGCTTAGCAAAGCACAGGGACTGCGGTTCAATCCCCCAGCACCACATGCCAGCCAGCCCCGCCCCCTGGTGGGCTGAGCTGGACACACACACACACACACACACACACACAAAATAATAAATAAATAAATAAATAAATAAATAAATAAAATTTACAATAAATAAATAAATAAACTAGAAATCAGGTTAAACTGGAAATATAGCAGGCGTTATCAGAGAATACTTAGTACACTTACATGTACATTAACTTACAATTTTATTTTTATACTAACTTTATATGACACAATCATGTCTGAACCCTGTATGCTCTATTCTGAAGCCCTACTTGCATTCAGTGGAAGCTTGTACAAAGCAGATTGTTAAATTTGGTTTATTTTTCTAAAGAAAAAAGTAAGGGTTTTGGTGCAGACTGATGATACTTAACAAGATATTGTAATTAATAAGAGCAAAGCTTTTACAATGAAGCTTGAAGGCACACGTTTAAATTGGTTAATAGTCAAGGGTATAATTAAAAACTTATTCATTTGCATTAATTAAACAGCCATTGAATGTCATTATTTTATATTGAGAACTAATAGCAGAGTCATTTGAAAGAAAGCAACCTGGTTTAGAAGTCAAGAACTTTCTAGTCCTTGATGTTGTTGTTTTCTTAGTTTTCTATATAATTCTAGTTATCTTCTTGTCTCTACTTGAGATTTTGTTGCAAGCAAAATAGAAATATCCAATTATTATGATTCCTATGAAGATTAATCAACAAATGAAGCACTTGTAGACCTTACACTGACTTACACTCAGTGGAAACCAGAACTTCACTCATGTTCTGAGTTGATTATGATCTTTTTTAAGGGTTGTACAAGTATGAAATAGCTCAGACATGTAACCTGGAAAATACTCAGAGAGAAGTTCCACATTATACTTGGTAGAGAGTAGCAATCCAAGAACCAGCAAGATGGAGTGCAGCAAGAGCTGGCTTATCATAGTGATGGGTGAGGGCCAAAAAGTGGGGCTTCTGGGCTCTGTGTGTGAAGGAGCTGGGTCTCCAGCAGGCAGGAGGACATAGAAGGGACCAAGACAGCTTTCCATGCAGGTGGCCATTGTGGAGAAATACTACTTTAGAGTACTTTAAAGTGTTGGTTTTTGAAATACAAGCTTAGAAAAAAAATTATGTGGAAGATAAATGGCCCCATAGCCTGAACCAGCTCACATGTATTATCATATATCAAAAGCATTAACATATATTTGTGTCTTTAACTTCCTTTTCCCAATAGCTTTGGGAATATTAGAGGTACAGAGCAACAGGGACAATAATAGCTGCATGCCCTTTAAAACATCTACGGCTTTTGAAACAGACACAGGAATTAGAGAGTGCAGAAGCTTAGGCAGTGGAGAATTAGTGATGGTGCTTACTAGTTGTCTGACATTAAGGGCCTGGCTCAGCTACTCAGCTTCCCCTAACTGTTAAGAGAGGAGCTAAGTCTGTGGAACTACAGGGACTCCATCGTCGTTCACCATTCTCCAGGGTCCTGTGCTTAGCAGGTTTGGACACACACTGGTTCCAAACTTTTTTACATTGTCTGAACTCAAAACACTGCCTTTTACTGGAAAGGCCAGTATTAGAATATAATTTCAAATGTAAGTAGAAGGCACCATGAGACAGCACTCTTCACAGATCAATATCTTATCTTGAAGCAGGGCCACAAAAAAAAATTTTTTTTAATCACTGATGATTTCTCTTTCCATTCAGCAGATGGAGTTTGGTGACTAGTTATCACCCAGGCTCGGAACACAAAGGCCTTTCTTTCTTTTATCTCCAGAGAACCTGTTTCTAGTCTCATAGACACATTAGGAAATAACTACATTCTAAAACCAAGCAATATGTAATAAGTTTCCAAATGAAGTATTTTCCAGTGGCTCTCCGTTTCCTCTGCTGCTTCTTCATTCACATTTTGTTCATTAGTGATGCTCTGTCTTGCGAGAACTTTGTCTTCACTTAGCATTCATGTCACCCATGAGTGACACATTACCTCTGTCCAATCTGCCTAGTGAGTACCTCCACTTATTCAAATGGGACACTATGCAATCACCCTGAAGTTTTGCTGAGATGATCAGTAGATTTCACCATCATTACAAGGAAAATACAACACAGCACACAGTAAATCAAACTCATCAAATATTTACTTCAATTGATCTCTCTTAGAGTGAGTTTATATACATAAATAATTTGTACTTCATGAGTGTTCAGAAATAAAGAGGGAAACTATGGGGCAACAATAAAGTGCTGGGTGTGCTTCTCTAAGGAGATCAATCTGTTCCCTGAGTTCACACTTGGGTCTAGAGAAACAGATACATGTCTGAAGTGGTGTCTTCTCACCACATCATGGTTTCTTAACCACGAACCTTCTGGAATTCAGCCTTTTGTCCTTGTACAGCACTCTCCTCCACAAGCTTCTTCAATGAGAAAAACAAAAACTAAGTCAGTACAACTGATACCTTCAGCACTGCAAAGTGTAACTGGAGAAATCACATACATGAGGACTGTATATTCCATGACTCTGAGACACACGTGCTTGTGCAGCCCTGCTGTTACTGACATTTGGCACCCTGTGTGGCCAAGCAGAAGATGAGGTGAATGACAAGGTAGCCAAAGCTGCAGCCTAACTTTACAATATTAGTCCTGGCCACTCACTGGACTTCATAGAATCAAAACCCTCACATCTATCACAGGGTAGAATTGTTTTCTCTCTGTCTCCAAAGAGTGCAGTAATTAGAAAAGATACTGGTGATGCAGTGTCAAGGCAATTTTGTAGTTAACAAAACATCATTCGCTAGACTATGTCGTGTAATGCTGTCATCCATATTGTCAGTAAAGTAAAATTATAATTATTATCATTTTCTTAGGAGTCCTTCTGAACAGAAAGATACTCCATAAATCCTTTAATGTGAAAAGAAATCATTGGGGTTGAAGGTAATAGAAAGAAAATTGTTGGTGTGCATAATCTTTACTCCACATGGATGGAAAGTAATGTAATAAAGGATTTAGGACCAAACGTGCTTTGCCTGCTTTACCTTAAATAGCTCATTATGTAAGATGCCAAGAGAAAATGCAGAAAGAAAAAAAGCTAGGTCACACTCTTGTCTCTAGGACATACACCCTGAGGCCGGGATTTATTCTAAATTGCACATGATTGCTGCGTAGACTATGGGAGCTTAGGTTACTGGGTCAAGAAAAAAATACCTATTATAGCAGCCAGGGATGCATAAAAGCTTGGATATTCCATTCTATAATATGGGGGGAGTTGAAAATTATATTATTATTGCTTCACTGTGGATAGGTTATGACTCTGTCAACAAACAATGACAATATCTTGGTGAATTATCAGAACAAAAAAGCTTATTTTTCACTCAAGCAGCATGCTTACTCCAGGTTAGATCTTCCTCACCTCCATTTATGCCATTCCAGAACTTGAGCTGGTGCCATCACTACTATCTTTTTTTTTCTTAATGTATTTGGTACACGGTCCATAGATTCTCACTGTGTAGATCAGACTCATAGTGATCCTCCTGTTTTCAGGTTCCCAAGCACCAGGATTACAGGTGTGCCCACAAGCCCAGTCTCGATTAGTGTCTCAGCACACCCCAGAGGTGGGGCTGGCCTGCACGGTGGGTCCTGGGCCTGCCTAAGCAGGCACTTTAGTACGCTGAGCTATCTGGCCGGCCCTATCACTATCCATTGCCAATTTTCCCAAGAAATCTCTGGAAGGTAACACAACAGCAAGTAGACAGTCTTGGCTGGAATGAACATATATCACTGTTATGATTTATATGTAGATGGAGCTTTGGGAGAGAACTGGATTATGGGGGGTGACAGCTAAATGAGAACTGGGAAGCAAAGCCTGCTTGGAGGAAGTGAGTTGTGGGGCTGTGTTCTGGAAGGGTCTGTTTCCCTCTCCCCTCCCTTGATCTTCCTGTTTGCCACACCCTGAGCAGATTCTTCTCTGCTGTGTCATCTTTCCTTGGACTGAAACCTCTACAAACTGTGAGCCAAAATAAACCTTTCATTTTTTAAATTGTGTGTCAGACATTTTTGTCCCAGAAAGGACACAACTACTACTCTTGATTCCTCAGTGGCCCAACTACAAGGACTGCCTCAAAATGGTAAGAACCAGAAATATTTTACAGGTAGTGTGCAGAAGATAAAGGAAATCTTGGAGTTTTCTTTGTAAGCTCCTTGAGTGATTCATTGGACAAGGTTACTAGTGAGTGAGAGTAAAATACAAAACCAGAGAGAAGGTGATGCTGTTCCTAATGGCTGCTGCATTTATAATTAGAGGATAAATCTTTAGGGACTGACTTGCTTCTAAGAATGGCTGCATTATCGGTTCTGAGTTATACAAGTGCTGGGAAAAAAATGATGAGGTCGCTTACAGTTCTGAGACATTGGAAATGTTATTAATACATTTTTCACCCATAAAAATAAGTATATTTATTATTTTGCATTAACTGTGCCAAGCAATATGGAAACCTCATGAAGAAGGTGTGTTTTCATAGAGAGGGCTTCCCCTGAAAATAACCTCCTAGAAATAATTGCCTTCATAGGAAATCTCTTCTCCTTGGCTAAAATTACAAAATTGAGCTAGCGTGAGACAGGTGGAATATGTGCGAGTTGGCTTTGCAGGATGCTCTCTCCAGCAGCACATGTACATTCTCTTTGGTTTAGAAAGAAAAAAGTCTAGATAGATGAATTTATATGTGATTTTCCAAAATGCTGTTAACAACTTTGGGAGGAGTAACCAGGCAGATATAAATGCTGACTGTGGGGGTTACTTACACATAACACGCTAAAAATGAGAAGTGTTTCCAGAATGGCTTCCCTGCTGTATTAGTGATATGATAAAGTCTAAATATGGTGATATGAAACACTGCCATTTCTGGTGGGAACCAAAATATGCTTTATTTCACAATCCTGCAGAGGAAAAATATTTTGGCAGTTGGAGGAGAATTTGGAAGAATGAAGATTTATGCCTACATCAGTCAGAATTACACTCACAAAAATGCAAATGTGTTTGATACATTGTTATTTAACATATATTTAAATATTGTTTTCATTAAATTTTCCTCATTGTTTCTAAGTATTATTTGCCTTTGGTGGAGCAATCTTGTTTTTATGATTTCAGAAAGGCAGGATAGGGAATAATTATGTCAGGTAGAAAGGTGGATCTGTAGGTAGTTATCTAACACATACAAAACTACAGCAGGCCCTTAGTTATCGACGGCTATTTTATATGGGAACATCATTGGACTCTTTGATTATCAAAGACTATTAGATGTAACACTAAAATGGAAATATTTATTAGTACTTTGATGTTGGCAACCAACCCTTAATTTTTTAATGCCCATTTTCCAGTTGCTGTGTGAATCACCATAACCACTTGAAACCTGTAGCTAGAACAGGGGAAAAAAACTACAGATGCCAAGGAGGATTTTAACTAAAAGCTTTGCTTCAGCAGAATTGCTGGTAGCAGGCGCGTGGTTATGCGAGTATTCCAATTCAAGTAGGGCAGCGCATGAAAAGCATTTTGCACATGCGTTGTAGTTGGCTACACCTCCCTCCCCTGCTAACTAAGTTAGAATAATGGTCTCACTGGCTTCCAAATCACCAGGCCATTTTATCTTACTCCCACCTGAGAACCAAAGATAAAAAGAGGCTGGGATGAGCCGGCCTAAAAGGCACAAATACAAAAGATGGCTGTGACTCACAGATCATTCGGAAACTGTCCCTTCCAGGGCAGCCTACAAGATCAAGTGACAGCTGTGTCAGAATACTGGGGGAGATAGTTTGTGGTCACTGCTGTCAGACGGAAGGCCTCTGGGTCACTATTGCTAGAAAACCAGTGGGAAGATGGGGCAGTGCAATGGTGTGGGGGGAGCCTGAGACCTGGAGTTGGGCAGGTGTGGCTTTTGGGCCACTTGCTTCTCTGAGCTTCCTTTTCCTCTGTGCTAAAACTACGTGTGTACACATTTGCATCAGGTCATTAGGAGTGACAGACTTGCCAGAGAGAATAAAAAATAGAAACACTCATTGCCTTCCTTTTTTATTGAGGAGAAGGAATCCTAGAATAGGTCTTTTGATTTTGTAACTCCTACTCTAGACCTCATGACATATGTGGCAGTCATTGTACTCCAAATCCCTAGCAAAGTCTTTTCCTATGAGGAACCTGCCCAACTTTGTGGTGTTACAGTGGTAGAGCTGGTAAACAACCATGAACAGGCAGTCTTGATTCCAGAAGCCACTTGTGCTAAGAAGATTCTTTCTCCTCATGCTCGGGGTTCCTCAAATGACCCATGATCACTAAAGCACCAAACCTTGAACTATTTCTTATCACCCACTCCATTGCGAGGGATCTCCTCAGAATAGTAGGGGATCTGTCAGTCTGGTAGCTGCGCATCCAGGGACCACCTGTTTACATTCTGTGGACCTAATGATCAGATCCATTTCAAATGACTGGTGAGACAATTATCATTACTATAGATGATGATAAAAAATAGTTAACTTTTAGAAGTGTCTTTTGTGTCTGACTCTATAATAGCAAATTTCATTCAACCTTACAACAGCGCAATGAGGGAAATGTTATTTCCCATGTTTTGTTTTATTTTTTTTTTTTTTCTGTATTTTAGGGAAGGATCTACAGGGTGTTCAGGGTCTCACTACTAGATCAGACTCATAGTGATTCTTCTGTTTACAGCCTCCCAAGTGCAGGAATTACAGGCATGTGCCACCACGCCCAGTCTCAATCGCCATCTCATTGCGCCCCGAGGGGCCAGGCCAGCATGGCAGGCCCAGGGATCAAACCCCTGGCCCCTGCACCTGCTCGCAGACAAATCTGCTAAATTATTTGGCCAGTCCATCCCATATGTTTTAAATGAGGAATCTGAATTCAGAGAAGGCTAGACTTAGAGGAGAAACAGGCATGAAGACCCTCCTAGCATGTGAGGTGCTACCAGCTGCACCTCCATAGCTGTATCATTGGAACCACTATTAAATTAATTGGCCACCACTATGCCTCCTAAAGCTCGAAACAAGGATGGGCACATAAGAAGTAGTCAGTAATTCATTCATTCGTTGAATGAGTGAATGATAATACTCTATTCATACTGTTATGTAGCAGTTCAGTCCTCGCAGAGGGGATTGAGGTAGAGGGAAGACGGAATGAAAAGAAAGTTGGGGCCAGGAGGTCTGGACAGTGATCCAGCAATGACTTATTTTGCCTCAAGCTTGTATACTGACAATCCTGATCCTGTGCCCAACACGTGTCCTAGTTAACTCTAGACTGTATTTATTTTTCTGGGACCAGAATCATTTCCCAGGACCAAGCTGATAAACAGAAAAAACATTGAGTCTGCCACTAGGCCCATTGCCCAAACTATGGGATAAGAAAGCTGGGCCTGTTGCCATATTTTACTTCCCTTGTTTCTTCAGCAAGATCAAATCAATTTGGGGATCTGCTTTCCAACTATGTTTCGTGAACCCCAAGACAAATCCAGGGACCTGGGCCAGTGAGATAGCTCAGCAGACTAAAGCGCCTGCTTGGGAAAGCTTAGCAAGCTCAGGGACCACAGTTTGATCCCCAGCACCACATGCTGCACCAGCCTCACTCCTAGGATATGCTGAGCCAACCACTGAGACTGGGCATGGTGGTGCACACCTGTAACTCCAGCTCTAGGGAAGCTGAAATATATATA
>NW_004524589.1:1581260-1584222 GCF_000260255.1 Octodon degus | reverse complement strand
AAAAAAAAAAAAAAAGAAAAAGAAACATCTAGTAGAACATGCCATTGGCTCTCTGATAAACCCGAAGAATAAGGAAGGCACCAAAAGTAAATTTACTTTCTGATTATCTATACAATGGATTTTTCTCACCAAGGTTCAATAGGGAACTTAATAGGAATGAGCTTTTTAAAATTTAATGTTAAATACAATTATCAGAAGGTTTGCTTATTTTACTGTTACTAAAAATGCACAGATTGTGTGAAACGTTCTCAGTCTGAAACGGATCTCAGAAAATGACTTTTTTATCATGAAAGTGAAAGCTAAGCAGACTGACAGTAATCAATCTTTTTGTATGATCAGTTTTTCCTAATCTTGGGGTCAGAAAGATACATGTCAGAGGAAATAGTGCATTTTATTTAATAAAGCAAAATAGAAATGACATAGTTTGGCTATTAACATGAAAAAATAGGCCCTCTTGACCATTTCTATGACTGATCCTTTGTTTCAATAAAATAAAAATAAAGGGCTTCAGGACCTATTGTTCAGATCTAAAAAACTCTATGGGAAAGATTTCTGATGTCCAAGTGGTGACTCTATGCCTCTAATGTAAATTAACTAGAGCAGGTATGTTGGGAGTGTGAGACAGAAGTTTTAGCTATCGGGAATAAAGAATCGGAAAAAAAAAAAAAAACACCAGAAAGTGTTTTTTAAGAAAGCAAAGATGTCCATGTTAGACATATTTCTGTACCAAGACATGGCAATGGCTTGTTTAAAATCTGCTTCTCCTGGCTTGACTGACTAACCCATTCATTCCTAAAAATATACTCCTTCATGCGTCTATGTTTAGCTTAGTTCTCAGTTTAAATTTAAACAGGAACCAATAGTGCTGCAAGCTACTTGCTTTCTTCAATCCGATGTTTTCAGGAAAGAAGGACAAACTACCCTCTCCGCTGTGGCCTCGTGCTCTCGGCAGCGCACGCCCGGGGGCTGGGAGGGCTTCTGCCACCCACACGCTGGCTCCCACAGCAATGCGCACAGACCCTGCTTTGAGACAGTGTTTGCTTTAGGCCTTACACAACTCTTTTAAAGAGAAGAAATTTTATTTTTGCCAAAAAGGAATCACCTTCCTTGAAACTTCCTTGTTTTTTCGTTTTTGAGGGGGTTTTGTTGTTCTTAAAGGACTGTTTGTGTTAGTACCTCATTTGGAAACCAGTATGGCTGTCTTTCCTTTTTTTTTTTTTTTTTTTCTTTTTAACCTATTTGATAATTAAACAGTGAGTGTGAGAAGTTTATGCTTTTTCTTCGACCATAACACATTTTTAAAAATTTTGTGATGACCCACGAATTCACATTAATAATCATGGTTTCCTGAAATAGCTGAAAGAATATCTTTGCATTGTGTGTGGCTCAAGTTACTGACACGTAAACAAAGCTTCCACCTCTGTGCCGAGGTGGAAGCTTTGGAGAAATAGGACTTTGCTGCCTGCCTGGTGGTTACGAATCTTGGCTGAAAGAGTGCGGGGTCAAGCACGATTACGTGTAGCCAAGAGATTTAATTATGGTCAATGAAAACATCGCATTTTAAGCCTTATAGGAACTCACAGTAACTTTGATTTTATGACTTTTTTTGTATGGGACGGAGAAATATGGTAATGACTTATGTAAGAGGTCAGGCTGGCCTAATTCATATTTCCTTTTAAAGCTCTGGAAGATATAAATATGCACCACAATTTACCCAGACATTTCCATCTTAAAATTATGCAAGGAAACACAAGTTTGAGAAATCCTATGAGTGTTAGAAGATCTGACTCTATAAACAAGCCTTTTCCGGATAGAGATTTGTGGAAAGCCCAGGGCTAGGGACATAGCTCAGTGGTCTAAGCATCTGCCTGGCAAGCTCAAGGACCTGGGTTCGATCCCTAGTACCACATGCTGTACTGGCCCCAGAATCCCAGGCGTACCATGCCAGCCACCAAAATCAGGTGTGGTGGCACACACCTGTAATCCCTGTACTGGGGAGGCTCACTGCGAGTCTGAGCTGCATAGCAAGACCCTGTACTGAGTAAATAAAGTTTTTTAAATATTAATTTTTTAAAAAAGAAAGGAAAGCCTAGCACCCATGGGATATGTATCAACAAACCTGAAGGGTGTGTGGAGGGGGCAAACTTGGGCCACTCAACTTCCTGTCAAAGATTTCTTTTGTAAGGAAAAAAACAACTCCTATATCAGCTCTTTTGCATGCTTGCCCTCTTCTCTAACAGGATTTCTTCCATGCAGGAGAGATACTTTAGAGCAGGGTAAAGTGCTGGCATTCAAGTACGAGAGACACTCATAATCTGTAGATTTGCATGGTGCTTGTTTGTGGGCGATCTGTGGTAGGGCAGAAGCACAAACCACACCACTTGCTTAAGCACATGTCATTGTCCTGCACCCTCTAAGGCACATGAGATGTTAATCTTACAAATGGGGAAACTGAGGCTCAGAGAGGTAGTTCAGCACGAAGTAGCAAATTATAAAGGTAGCACTAAATGTTAGTCTGAAACACAGAGGACATTATATTTTATGCAGGGGTTTTTCTTTTTTTTTTTTTAAACCTTTTATTCTTTTTTGCATAATTTGAGCTTCTATGCAAACTGAATTGATGTCAAAATTATTAAGAATTTAAACAGAAACTAAAAGATTATTCTCTGCATTTTAAAAATGAACATAGCAGGCAATTTGCTTTTTAAAAGAAATATATTTAATTTTTTTTAAAAAAATGATTTTCTGACACCCTGTTTTATTTTTCCTGTTGTTATATTTACATGCACAATGCTTGTAATGCACAAATAACATGTGTATACCTACACATATACTACTTTGGTCTCTATGCCCATAATAACTATTAATAGAATGCTCTGCAGAGGGCTGGGGAGATGGCTCAATAGAATAAGTGCTTCCCTGGCAAGCACAAGGGCGTGAGTTCAATACCCGGTTCTGCCAA
>NW_004524589.1:1554259-1579515 GCF_000260255.1 Octodon degus | reverse complement strand
TGTTCAGGATCCCGCGGCCTGGGTCATCTCATTCACTCACCAGGCCTGCGCTCCAGGTCTGTTCAGGACCCCGCGGCCTTGGTCGTCTCACTCACTCGCCGGGCCTGCGCTCTGGGTCTCTATGCAGGGGTTTTTCTATTTGCTTATTTTCATATTTTTTTTAGGATCCCGGTAACATCACTTCAAAAAGACCTAAGTACTTATAAAATAAAACGTATCTTGTCATTTGTTTATGTTGAAAAGGTTTAACTCTCTTTGGCAAACCTTTTTGTTTCTCCCTCTTGTTTCCTGGACAATGGAATCCAAACTGGCAAGCGCCTAGTAACTTTGGTCCAAGTGTTCCAGAAAAGTTTCTTTCCCTCTCAGGAAATTAACGTGCCACCAACCACAGACACCTGAAATAATGAATCTTGTGGGTAGGACCTATGGGCTGACATTGTGCTGTGTGAAATAAACCAATCTCCAAAAGACAAATGGTGCATGAGGTATCTGAGGTAGTCAAACTCATTGAAACTGTACAATGTGTGCTTGACTGGAGTCATAGGAAAGGCAAACAGGAAATGGTTCTGTGGACATAGCACTTCAGTCAAATAAAAGGAGAAATTCTAGAGTATTCTGTGCCACAGTGTGCATATATTTGCCATTGCAAATTGTACTTCACATTAAAATTATCGGAGGCAAATTTATGTTATGTTCTTTTTTAACACAATATGTATTTTTTGTAGTGGGGATCAAACACGGGACCTTGCTCTTGCCAGGCAGGCATTTATGCCACTGAGCTATATCGCTGGCCCCCACAATGTATTTTTCAAAAGTAAAAAGCAGCACAGCTAATCTTAAGGATAGCTGGACATACGTGTGAAAGCCATGGTGGACTGGAGATGCCAGAGTGAGCGATGAAGCTGCACCCCAGCGGTTCTGGGTTCACAAGCCATATCGAACACCCAAGTCCGGAAGGACAAGGCAATGCAAGAGCATTTTAATGACCTGTCTGAGGTGTAACAGCCCCCTTCCTGCTGCTGGGACAAAATATCTGATGTACACAAGGTAAAGAAAAGGGTTATTTTGGCTCTTAGTGCAGGAGGTTTCGGGCCAAGGTTAGCTGGCTCCAAGACGGAAACAGAAGGGCAAAGGCAGAGATAGAGACAAAGTGCTCATGGATAGCTAAGCAGAGAATAGGGCAACAAGAGCGATAGAGAAGAGGAAGAGATTCTAAAACATGCTGTGCCCTCAGTGACCAACTTTTTCAACCAGGGCTTTCCTCCTCATGGCACAATCAGCTATGCATTCACCAATGGATTAACCTATTAATAAGATATCCCCATATGCTAATCATGTTCTCGAAGCCCCACCTCAAAACAAATAAACACTTAGGGACACATTTTGGTGCAGGCAATAATAGAAGGTCACACCTGCCTAGAACACTTCAGAACACCTATTCCCTATGCATTCTCCAAGAAAGCAAAATAGCACTTGATTTTGTACTAAGTGCTGACCCTTCCTGTTGAGCTGCCTTCCTTCACCAGGGCCAAATGACTCATAAGGATCCCAGAGAACTTTAATAAGCCTTATTACATGGAGCCACAGGGGACACACTCTTGAGAAACAATTTTTATCTACCTGAAACTCTGATTACCATGTCTGAGTATTTCCTGATTATTTCCTAACTTCAGCTAAACTATTCTCTAGGACACCAAGATCCAAACATCTTATTTGCATGTTCAAGTTCCCTGAAAATTCTTAGACAGCAGCCAACCTCATAATAATTTTTTGAGAATCTCTGTTGTGCTGTAGCTCCTAGGGTAAAATAGAAACAGCATTTATGGTGGTGTACAACCAATTAACATGGGAGACCGTTTAATCATAAGGGAGTTGAGATGTAAAGATCAGAGATCACCATGCATGGTGGAGTGCAGATACCTTGGTGGTAATTTTATTCTACACCATCACTAAGCAGGGAAGGAAATGGAGACCCTGGAAGCTGATTTTATACAGTATTAAATAGCAGCTGAAGCTGGGGATAATTTTTGGCAAAGTGTTTATGTTAGCGCAACTATGGTGACCCCTGGTTGTTCTTAAACTCTTAGTTTACTTTTAAGTCACTCTTGGTTCATATTCATGGGAGACTTTAATAACTGCCATCTATAGTAATAAGATATAATTTTTTATTTTCACCTAGGATTTTAGAATGTGCTTTATTATTAATTAAGGAATCCTCTGAGCCCACCTGTTAGACTAACATTATTAACCCCACTTATAAAGGAGATGAAATTCTGGTGGATTAGGTGACTGAGCATTGCTGTACCCTGAGTTACTGGTGACGATGGATATTCTATACACCTATGATCCACAAGACCATCGTGATTTCCATCCCAGTTATTTTAGGCCTTAAATTAAACTCAACAAGTTGACATCGGGGCTATTGATTTGTACAAGGAATGGGTGAAGAGCTAGAAAACAAAGTGTTAAGACCAAGGCCCTTTAAGGTGGGCAAGACGGCGCTTGTTCTCAGAAAGCATGTACGAAACAGCTGGGAGAAACATTCATAACACTGTACAAAAGGCTCCAGTAAAATGTAAGGTGAAATCCACTGTAGGAAAAAGTGCTGTGAAGGTTGAAGGCAGTGAAAATATATATAAATCAAGATAGAGAAATCAGGAAAATCTTCAAAATGAAGGTAACTTTGAGCTGGTTATTTATGGACACTGAATATCTCACTGGTCAGATTTCATGACACACACTTTTCTGTGTATTTATTCCTTCTACAAATATTTACGGAGTACCTATTTCAGGCGTTTATCTGAACTCTGAGGTAAAGGTAGCAAGTTACCAGGGAAGACAAGAATGGAGACAGAGCTCCTCTTTGTGTGCTTGGTTTTCCCCTGTATTGTGCAGGACCCTTTTCCCCTGCAGTTCTGAGTATGGGGGTAGCCTCAGGCAGGTATGGAAACAACTAGAAAAGAATGAAACTTGACAAGAAAGTTGGCAGCCTCAGAAGCATCTTGTTTAGATGTGGTTAAAGGCAAGCCTATTGCTCCAAGAAGAGCAAGAGTTCAGGGGATTAAAAAGACTCGTAACCAGGTTCAAGGACCTGAGTTGCCTGGGTGTCAGGGGCAGTGATTTTTCCATTATTAGCAGTGGACAAAGCCAAACCGAAGAAATGAGCTGAACGGAAGGTGACCACAGAGAGATGCCAGCGGGACTTGGTTATAATTGAGATGTGTTTACTTATGATTGACATGTTATTTACCTGCTGTTGTTTACTCCTTTTTGTCCTGTGTTTAATTGTTTGCCCTATTCAGTGGGTTCCTTCTGTTCTCATTCATGAGTTCTGATCATTTTGGTCCCTCTCCAGAACATCTTTCAGTAGTCTGTGTAAGGTTGGCTTTGTCATCATAAAATTCTTTAGTTGTTCTTTCTCATGAAAGTATTTCACTTCTCCATCAAACTTAAAAGAGAATTTTGCAGGATATAATAGTCTGGGCTGGAATTTGTTTTCATAGAGGACTTGAAGTACTCTGCTCCATGCTCTTCTTGCCTTCATGGTTTGTGAAGAGAAGTCGGCCGTAATTCTGACGGGTTTTCCTTTGAATGTGATCTGCTTCTTTTCTCTAGCAGCTTTCAGTATATTGTTCTTGTGCTGGATTTCTAGGATCTTGACTATTATATGTCTCAGTGTGTTTTTAATTGGATTGAGGTTACTTGGCATTCTGTATGCTTCGGTTACTTGAATGTCAGAGTGTTTCCTCATATTTGGGAAGTTTTCTGCTATTCTGCTCATATTCTTTTTATATCATTTGTATTGACTCCTTTCTCATTGATGCCTATTAGTCTCACATTGTTCATCTTTGCATCGTCTTGAAGGTGATGGATTATTTTTTCCTGCATTCTAGTTGTTTTTCCTGCATTCTAGTTGTTTTTACCTTTTCACTAGCTGCAACAGCATCTTCAAGATCTGAAACTCTGTCTTCACTTTCGCTCAAACAGTTTTGTAGGCTTGTGATTGAGATTGTAAGTTCCTCTATATCTCTTTAACTCTGCTTCATGCAACCTATTTCCTTCCTTTATTGTTTATTCAAGGAATCTATCATATTTCTAATCTCTATTTTTTATCAATGTCTTCTTTATAAGCAGTTATTAATTCTTTTACTGCAGAGTTTTTTCAGAATTGGTTTCCTCCATATGTTTCTGTATTTGATTCTTTACTTCAGATGGTATGAATTCAAAGATTTCTTTTTTTTATTTCAGAAATTAATTCTGCTCTGAGTTCCTCTATCTTTCTGCTGTTGTTTCTTTACTTGCGATGCTATTAACTCATACATTTCAGCTGAGCTAGTATCTTCTGCACTTGTTCTGGGTGAGCATTGGGTTTCCCCCATGTTTCTCTATTAGATTCTTTACTTCAGATTCTATGAATTCAGAGATTTCTCTTTTCATTTCAGGAATTAATTCTGCTCTGAGTTCCTCTATAACTTTCTGCTACTCTTTCTTAACTTCCAACGCTGTTAATTCATTCATTTCAGCTGAACTAGTGTCCTCTGCACTTGTTATGGGTGGGCTCGGGGCCCGAGATTGCATTTTGCTCCTTGCCTTTATCATTTCATATAGCACTGACCTCTGACCTTTGGTGTAGAGCTGTGGTGCAGTTATAACCTTAGCACCTACTGAAATTCGGGTGCAGATCTATTAAGTTTGAGTTTATTCAGTTATGCCTGGCCTGGGTCCATCTGTTGTGTTCAGCTCCTTCCTGCTGCAGCCCTTGGAAGTGAACCTATTGTGCCCCTCTGGCACAACAGTGAACCTGTGGTGCCCCTCTGTTGTGTCCCTGGCCCAGGAAGCACAGGGGAGCGCAGAAGCTCTCCCACACACTAGCTGGGTCTGGGCTTGGGCTGGATCTTGGGATCCCAACAGAATTGCAGAAGTTCTCACTCACTGGGCAGGCTTGTGGGTGGGGGTTCTGGAGGGTTGCAGGGGTCCTGATGACGCAGTAGAGGGTCTCACTCACGCAGGTGCCTGAGTTTTGGTCTGGAGAGGTCCTGCAGGTGCAGGGAAGCTCGCCAGTGGGAATTGGTAGGGTGTAGAGTACTAGGAGAAAAAATCCAGTAAATGAGCCCAAATACTTAGTGCCTATTCTTCTTTCTTTTCTCCCTTCCTTCCTTTCTCCCCTGCTTTCTTTCTTTCCTTCTCTCTCTTCCCCCCACCTCCTCATTCTTTCCTTTCCTTTCCTTAAAAAATGCTTTTGGCCATTTTTTCATACATTTATTTGCCATTTGTATTTCTTCATCTGAGAAGTATGAGGGAAAGGAGAAAAGAATGAAACAAGGGGAAAATATATGTATATACACAGTATAGCTTGGATAACTGTACTGGTCAATCCTACTAGTCTATTGAAAGGAACAGTTAATGCTTAAACTTTTTTCTTCTTTTTAATTTTCTGATCAATTTTGCTTGCATATATTTGGTAATCTAAACAACTAATCTGAAGACAAGAATATGCAATGTAACACTATTGCTGAATTCCTATTATTTTGTTTAGTGGTTTTTTTTTTTTTTTTAAATGTGTTTGGTACAGGGTCTCACTACACAGCTTGGACTCATAGTGATCCTCCTGTTTTCAGCCTCCTCACAACTGGTGTTACAGGTGTGCACCACCACATCTGGACTCGGTCCTCGCACAGCTTGCCCCGGGGTGAGGCTGCTGCTGAGCATGTGGTGCTGGGGCTCAAACTCGGGTCCCTGCACTTATCCAAGCAGGCGCTTAGTTTGCTGAGCTATCTTACCAGCTCTGTTTAGTGAAATTTTACATCATTTCTAATAGGATTTTTAAACTATTTTTTAAATTTTCTTAAAAAATTTTTAAAAAGAAGCTCTTAAAAGATGTTTGTGGAGCTAAAGAGAGGAGATAGCATATTAATAGTAGTAAAACTAAGTATAAGAGAAGGATCTAGATTCCTGGGAAGACGGAAAGGAGCGTGGTGGAGAAACTTGGAAAAGCAGAGCACAGCTAAAAAGGTGGGAAATGTATTTTTCCACAGATCATTCATTATGCTATATTAGAGCCTGTGTTTGGTTAAAATAAAGATTGTTTTCACACATTTTACTGCTCTTGAGTTAATAATGTGAATACAAATGCTAAACATTTATCACACAGCAGACTTTACTAGCTCACAGTGGAAATGAAGATGTGGGAATGGATTTCAGTATGACTCCATGCCTGGATTCTCCCACCCTGTTCCTCTTTCACGGATTCTTCTTGGTTTAATTGTCTCCAGTTTATGGCCCATTGAGGAAATGGATTGTACTTGGACGTGAGGCAGGACAGCATTATGAGAACCATCACATTGGAATCCTCAACTGTGGGGAAAGTTAGTAATGTTAAACAAAAACTTTTGAAGCATGGGGCACTCTGAAATAAAAGGGTCTATTGAGTTGTTGCAGAAGCCAGCACAAAAGGGACTGGGTCTGGGACACGGTCCACAGATGTCAGCAGGAAGGCTGGATAGTGGTTGGAACTGTGTCTTGCAGGCCTAGCAGCCAAAAGCACTTCTGTAATGAAAGTTTGGGGAAGGAAAGCAGAAATCATTTACACTGAATTTACACTGGCTATGAAAGAGGGAGGCAGGCTGATGAGAAGTGGGAACGTTTGGAGATAAGACAGCAGCCCATAAAGAGAACCAGGCATGGCTTCCAGATTGCTTAGAGTTAGGAGTCAAGAGAGTTTACAGGAAGACGAGGAGTCAGGATACCAGGGACTGTAAGTCGAAGTCGTGAAGTACATTCAGGTGGTGTCTCTTGTTGGGTTTGGCACTTAGCTGTTAACTGGTAGACCACCAATAGAGATAACTAATCACTATCTCTTCCACGCTCTGGCCTTTGTAATTAAGTGTAGGACATCTTGGAACTTCCCTGTCTCACTAACGCCCCACAGTATACCATTGGCCCTAGCAAAGGAGAATTCTTTAATCCCATACCCCCACCAACACAATGAAACTAATTGAATTCGAGCATAACTATGTCACATCAACTTGCATAAAATGCCATCGCTAATAAGGATAACCAAGCCAAAGAAAAACTTAGATTACTATGTATAGATGACACTTGAAATTATCTAATCTGGGAAATGAGGGAAATGATGGACTTTTAAAAACAAGTTCTTATTTCAGATATTTTTAGCCAAATTCCAGAAGTGGAGAACAGATGCTTTCATGGTACTACTCCTGAAGTCATTCAGTGTGAGATGTGAGTTTGTTCTTGTGAAAGGACAACTTCGTGGGAATTGGGTCCCAGATTAAGAAGTCAGTAAAGACCTGCTACTTAGTGCCAGTTGTTTGACAATTCTGTTTTAGACACTGGGTAGAGTTCTTAGTAAGGGGCCAAAGGGGCAGCTGCTAGCAGAAGAGTGTCATTCTCTCAGTGGGAATAACAGAGGGTCTGTGGGATCGTGAATTATAAAATCCACCCCTCTTCTGCCATCCTGAAGGACGTGAGATTCCAGAAGGAGAGGCTGAGTTTGTCTCTTCCACCTCTGCTTGCTGATACAGTGCTTCCCCCGTGAGTGAGCTGCAGACAGGACCTCCTGCCCAGGCAGGTGGGAGCTCGCTGGGCAGGGGACGATGCTGCCTCCCAGCAATGCACTTCCTAGTGTCACTGGCCACTCGGCTTCCTACACCAAGGTCTGCTTGCTCACTACTGACTAGACAAATGAAGGTGACTTTTTTTTTTTGTGAAAATGAGAAAGTCTTTCTTTAAAGCTAGCTCCACCAAGATGGAAGAGCTTCACAGCGCCACAAATCGCCATCTCACCATGTTCAGCGTTTTATGTTGAGGAATAGAGGGCAGGGGAATGCAGTGAGTAATTCACATCTCAAGCTTGCTTTGCCCCTCTTAGCCCTTCCCCCCTGTAGAAATGAAGCTGGATGCCAACTCACTGGGCCCAGGGTCTGCCTGTTCTGCCCATTCATTTGAGCTGAAAGAAGAGATGGTGATGGCCATGCCCTTGGCCTAAGGAAGTTTGGAGAAATGGTCTATTTCTTTTTTATTATTATTAACTTTATTGAGAAACAAATAGCAGGGCCTTCCCTGTAGCTCAGTTCTTTAAGTGGCTGCTTCAATAAAGCAGTCAGGCTCTGGTTGCTGTGGTTCGATCCCCACAACTCAAGCCAGCCAAACCTGCCCTGAAGGCACTCGGAGAGAAACAAATAGCAATGAGACAGTTTCAAAACAGGTTAGTGGGAGTTACAATAATTAATACATTGCATATTGTTGTCTTCATAGTGCTTATTCATAGTACAAGATATCTGTATATATAAAATACTTAGGATAGATATACACTTACTTTGCCTTAATTCAATGAGAAGAAAGATTTGTACTAATAGTGTTTGGACAGAAAATGGTTTATTTCTAAAGAAAAAAATAATTCAGACTTTTCAAATTCCCTTTTGGTCTAGTACTCTAAACAACTAATTTGAAGAGAAAACTATGCAATACCACAAATATTGTTGAATTTGGTTTATGTTGTTTAGAAAAACTCTGTATCATTTCTAATTTTTTGTTATCATTATTTTGTATTCCCTTAAAAAAATTCACTCTTGCCCTATTGATGACAATAAATGCTCATCCTGGTGACCTTAAAAGGGAAACTTTGTTCACTTGGACATCCTGGACCCTCATATTCATAATGATGTCCACCTAAGGGACTTCCTTGTTTTCTTAGGAGACATTGAATGACTTCAAACTACAGAGCAGTAAGTAAAGGAGGAGTAGCCACGGATTCATTCACTCACTCAAAAAGTAATAATTGAGTGGCAGTTTTGACAGACACTGCTATAGAAGTTAGAAATACAACAGCAGCAGTGAATTTTGTCCCCAGGGAGTTCAAGTTCTAGCTTTAGGAGATAAAATAAGACAAGGTGAAGATAAGATGAGATGGGATGGGATGGGATGGGATGGGATGGGATGGGATGGGATGGGATAGGATAGGATAGGATAGGATAGGATAGGATAGGATAGGATAGGATAGGATAGGATAGGATAAGTTAGGGGAAAGGAAAAGAAAAGGAAAGGAAAAAAGACCTAGTGGTGTTTCACATAGAAATAAGAGCATTTACAGGGAAGCAGCAGTGGAAGGGTTGAGTACTGGCATGAGGGGCGCTATACAGAATGGAGCACCGAGGACAGTATTGCTACTGCTGCCACAAGAAAAAGAAGTCATGTGCCGCGCTGGACTGCAGAAGTGGAGGGAAGCTCATGTGAGGTCTTAGGTACTGGCTGAAACTTGGCTTTTCCTCCTGGGAAGCCACAGTACACTGGGCTCGACTGAAGACGCACATAAAGTCCTGGAGATCAAATCCTCACTCACGCAGAGTCTGCTGGAGCTGGGAAATGCCGGCATCAACAGTGATGACAGCGGCTGTGTGCTGCACTTGTGGATCTTTCACCACCTAAAATCCTAACATGGGGTGTGTCTGAGTTAACTTTCTCATTACTGAGACAAAATACCCAACATAGAGTATCAATCCCTGATGCCCATTCCAAGGGCAGGGTGGTATGTGGTTGCCTTTGTGTACTTGTTTGTCTTGAGGTCTGGCCCACAGCGGGAGTGTCTGTCCCTCTCACAGCTGCAAGGTCTTATCTTCTGTATTGTCTCCTTGAGGACCCAGCCCGGTCTGATTGCCTACAAAATTTCTAACTAAATCAGCTGCCTACAACAATAGAGATAGAGACCCCAAGGTGGGACTAATGCCCCACGGGAAGATAGAAAGACTAGTGCTTATTCTCTTGGTCAGGTGATGACACAGTGGGAAAGCAGCTATTTGAAGCCAGCTTCTGCATCCACAAGAACAAACACTTGTGGTTTCAGCTGCCTGGTCTATGGTATTCTATTAGGGCAGCCTAAACTAAGACAGTGCAGTTCCAGAAACTGCTTATTGGTTCTTCTTTGTTCTGGATTTGGAGTATTCACATGAACAAAGTGCATGGCTTTTTGCCATGTGTATTTGGTCTTAATGAGGTCCTGCCTCCATACCACTAAGGAACATGGTAGCTTCTATCATACTTGTTTTAATATTTTGGGTTTGGACAATAAAATAAATTGAAGAAAAATTTTGAAGTTCTTGGCATCTATGTACAGAAAAATGCCAATCTTGACATTATCATGGTGTTGATGTGGGAACTTCTCTTATGCAGACATCAAGGTCTGAATTTTGTATAGATGCTTGGATTGATCCATTAAAGAAAGCCAGAGACTTGTACCCAAGGCCAAAAGCAGCCAAAGAAAAGATGTGGATAGACTTGTTCCTACTATATTTGAATTAACTTCAAAAGAAGAGAAGAAATACAGGCAGGCAAAATAAAGCAAATCTTTTTAGATTCCTTCTCAACATAAGACAGTTTTCGGCCTAAGCTCCACCCCTGAATATGACTAAGTTTCTTGATATGTTGCTTACAAATTCCAGAGAACCCAAATGAAATTTCTTAACTCTAAAGTCTTTGCCTGTTGCATTCAGGTAGGATTGGGGTGATTCTTTTCCTATAATTCTAAAGTAATAACAGCCTGAAACTGGCTCCACTTGGTTAGGGATTATGATGGATTGAATTCCTTGACAAAAGCAGGGATTAGTCAAGACCAGAATGAGTGAAATTTTGAGGGAATTAATTACAAGTAATCATTTTATGGGAATGTGATTCATGTAACACAATTTCATTTGAAACAAAGAGAAAGAATTTTGAAAGACAAGTTAGAAGATATGGTGGCAGTGTCCTACACAGTCTGTTGAATCTGTAATATGTAAATTTCTAAGAAACTACATAAAATCCAATCAGCCCATGTCACCTTTATTTAACTTTGAAAGGGATCATAATCCATGGAAACTAAATTTAGGGGGGAAAGGTATTGTGCTTTGGAGTGACTGTGCATATTCCAAATACATGAATTTTCTTTGGCATAGAAGCATTTATCCAGTGGAATCCATTTCCATACACAAGTGACAATGCCATGATTATTGATGAGGGGCTGATGTCTTTGGAAGCACCAGCCTTAATCTCTTACAAACCTCCTTTCTCTTCCATTTCCTGCTTCAGCTATATGATTACCACCTGGGTGCTAAATTGAGAGAAAATCATATACAAAATGAAAAGAGAGTGACTAATACTAATTTTTTTAAAGAACAGCAAAATACGTTTCTGAGTTTCAACATGCCTTAAGTCTATGAAACCTAACTGCTACCAATCCTTTAAAAAATTATGCATGTCCTCAGGGAAAAGCTAAGGCCTAGCAATGAATTGTAACTACACTGAGATGTTGCCTATTGTGTACTGTAACACTTCAAAATCATAGCTGGGGTGGGCAAGCACACAGAGGCTTTTAATATTCATAAAGATTAGGAACAGGTGTTTCAACAGAAGAACTGCAGCCACCTTTGACAGGAGCACAATGGGCTTGTCTGAAAGGGTCTTCATTTCTCCTGTCACTCATCAGCAGGACTCAGAACATCAAAACCATCCTACTCCTGAGCTCTCACTCTCTATTTCAAAGGATTATGCTTGACATTTCTAATTTTTCTTTCAATCATTAAACTCTGTCCTCCCTCTTTGAAATAGCACGATATTGTTGGCAAATCAAAGTTGGTAGAAAAATACATTAGTGCATGTTCCTTATGGACTCTGGGCCGACCTCACTCCTTTGTATGTCTACCAGTAGACCACAGAACTATATTTGGTTTTTCATTTATCCTGTGCAGATGGAGAACATTTTCTCAGAAGAGCACTGTTTAACCAGATAGGGGTAAGTGACAAATTGTGGCTGCGATCTGAACGCTCAGCCACGCGGGCAGCCCAGGACGTTTCATCTTTCTCTGCCTCAGCATCCTCCCCATTTTGCAGAATAAAGGTGCCTTTATACCAGGAGCCAAAAGGAAGAATGCTCTGTGCTTTGCAAGTTCAGCTGTCATCAAAGCCATACTTGATCATTTTGGGGAAGCCAACACATAGCCCCAGATACTAAGTAATTTCTGCATTATTTAGATAAGTGGCTGTGGAGAAAAAGGCAGGACCTTATCATCGCTGCTTGGCTTTCTAGACCTCTGGCAAGCCATTGTATAGGTCTGACCCTTGATTCCAGACTCAGGGATTTCTAGGGAGAACTAAATATTCACCACATAAAACATCTATAGCTTGTCCAAAACTTCAGGGAGAGGGAAGAGATATAAAATGATAAAATGTAAAGTTACCTACAATCCCCTGAGAAGTTCTTTAGGAATATATTTTATCTTTCCTGTTTGAAAGGGCAAAACAGTAAGTGGTTCGACTTTTAAAGAAACAGGCATGAGTTCAGCCATGGAAGTCACATCAAATTCTAGGAGGCAAGAATAAAGCCAGTGAAGGGGAAGCCTTTAAGGTGGTGAAGTTGCTGAAAGAATCGTTAGGAAAGGAAGAACAGCCGTGTGATTTCTTTAAAACATAAATTTTCCCTTTGCACCAAAAAGAAAGACAGAACGAATGGGCGTGAGCAGCGTGGATAGCATGGAATTATCAGGCCCAGACCCGTGGGAGCCTTACAAGTCACCTTTCTGGGAGCCGTGGGCGCTGAAGTTAGCCCTTCACCTCAGAGCACGTCAGCCAGCTGCCTTCTGCACTGCTGGTGAGGAGGGTTTCTCTGTCCGCACCTCGAGCTCTCACAGCCGCGGGTGCTCGGGTGTTTCCCAGTTTGCTTGAGTGATTTGAAAAGATTTTCAAAGTGCTTCAGAAATTTGCTTTTCCTTGACATCTAAATTGGAGATGAGGTAATATAAATGTTTCAAGTAACCAGTATCACAGAACCTATGTCACTAGATTGTTTTTTACTCTAGATAATACAGCTCTGGAGGAGGGAGAGTTCCTTTCATATCGTTCTTATTATGCACTTAAAATTCACATTAAATGTCACCCAAGATCCTAGATGCCAAAAATAAATGTGAAGCAACTTCTCAAATATTAGACAAAGTGACCTTCTAACAGGACCTTCCAGTCACCAGAACAATTTCCATACAGCTGCTGATATGCCTGTAAGCACTTCAGGAAAGGAAAGGGGGTGGGGGAGGGAAAGAAATAGGTTTATAAATTATTTTGACTGAAAATCCCCAAGTAGAAACATGCTCACACACATTGCCAGCCTGTTACTTAGAAACTAGCACCTCAGGACAGAGGGATATTGAAGTACTATCGAATCCACTTTCCTCAGCTACCACCTGTGAATTATGGCTGGCAGCAGGAGTTTTATGATACTATTGTAAAAGTAATGTCCCTCTTAAATGGCAATTTACTAAGTTGCTGATGAAATGCATTGCAAATATGTTAGTTTCAGGGTGGTTAGGAAAATTAACCGCTGCATATTTTCCATATTGTCGTAGCTGTCAACTTGCCAAGGGAGTGAACAGTAGTTTTCCTGGAGAGCTGTTTCAAAGGAACGTGCAGGTAGTTAATCACCTGCTAAGAACAAGAGGTTACCGAGGCCAAGGCTTTAGGAAAATCACCTGGGGGTGTTCTTCTGGAAGCAGCCTTCACCAGCAATATCTCCAAATGCTATATGTCATTTTCCCTTAGCATTAAACTTCATTGTGCTTTCTGTTCTGTTCCTATTGTATCAAGTTCATCTGTACACCTTGAGCCTCAGCCTGGATATGAAAGGGTAGGGAGGCATCACTAGACCTTGCAGAGATCTCTATCAATCTACAGCCACTAAAACAGTCACACAACAGGCAGGTCAGAGGAAGAGGTGAGCGAATAGAAGACTGAAAAGTGGCGCTTCATTAAATGTATGTGTTTATCCTAAACAAAGATCCGTCCCTAGCTACAGGAGCTCTATGGTGAGGTTCATAACAACAGGCTTTGATGTGGAGTGTTGCATGTTACAAATTAAGTTCAAAATGCATTGACATTCATCATTTCATCTGGTGGAAAGAAGTCACTAACCAAATTGTAACAATAAAGGACCGAAGCTGGTGGAGATGAGGGGATTTGCTCGAAGTCCCCCAGCTAGTGAATGATGGCGCTAGAATCTGAATGCAGCTCTGCTAGGTTGTAGCCTCATGGAAACCAGACTGTGACATGCATGCAGGAGCCCAGAACTGACCGAGCTGAATGAAAACATGGATGAATAGTTTAAGTGACCTGCAGGACATTTAAAATAAAGCAACATTTGGCAAGTGCAATGCCAGTAAATGACTCCAATCTCTTCTCTGTATAATGCTGTAACAAGGTTGGAAAATTAGTTAAAATTGGCCAGGAATATCAATGAGCTAAACTGGTGCCAACAATGCTGAGAATGCATCATGACTTAGTAGAAAAGAGTCAGAGATCAATTTGCAGCATCATGGACATAGCAAGTGACGGGGTGCAGCAAGTGATGGGGTGCAGCAAGCAGAGAATCTGCCATAAAACTTACTTGGATTTTATGATGAGCAGCAATATGCATTACCAATAAATTGACATCTCCCCATTAAGCATTAATAAATGCCAAACACTCGTGGGCGCGAGAGTGAACATCAGAGTTCAAGAGAAAGTCTTCACCCATATAATTTACAACCCAATCTGGAAAACAAACTAAATGTGCATCAAACACTTCAGATTTTAATCCTTGGATACTGGTCATCGGGAAGATTTGGGAAGGGCAGTTTGCACAACAAAAGTAGCTCACCGTTATGAAATGTGTGACATCATCTGGGAGGAGTATCGAGGGGCCGAACATAGTTGTGAAAAAGTTTGACAGAATCCCTGCCTTCACAGAGTGCTGTATTTTCTTACATTTATTTCACAGAAGGAGAAAGTACTTCACAGTGGCCAATCAGAACACAGAAGTGGTGAACTATTTTTAAATAACTATTAAACTTGTTTATATCTAAAAATATATCTGTGTGCATGCCGTTAGCAACTACCTTCACTTTTGGATTGTTGAGAATTTGATTGTATTGAAAATGTACAATAAATAAATATCACAAGCCCCCCTAATATCCTATATTCCTAGGATCTGTGAAAAGAAATTCAAAGTAGACTATTAGCTTCCTGAACGAGATTTTATTACAACTCCCTTCTAAGTAACACAATAAGATGGTTGGGACTGCTATCAAAATTTCCTGGGAATGTGGCCATTGGGTTGGGGCACAGGGCAAGGGAAGAGGTTGTACAGAAATGAGGTTGGGCATGTACTGATAATAGGTAAAACTGGGAAATAGCTACCTAATAACTTAATATACTATTTTCTCTAGTTTTGTGTGTATTTGAAATATTCCATTAAAATATTTTTCAATCATTCCTAAAGATGCAAAAATAAATTAAAGTTTCAGATAGAGATGGAATTACTTGATACTGTCATAGACTGAACAGAGAAAATAAATGCCAATATAAATAACCAGGGAAGGGGAAATTGCCTGACTTGTGTAAATTAGGACCCAAAGCAATCAGCGCTGAGAGTTGCTGCCTTTTTTTGCCCACTGCCAATTGTCTCATGACTGTAAATTTATCATTGATTTGGTATAACAGGCTCTTTGGATACTACCATTTCTCATCTGTTTCCTGCTGCAAAACCCATCGGCTATGCCTGTACCCAGGTCTGTATCACAGCTGTGAGACATTAATCTCGGGAACGCTCGCCCGGTGCTGGCCTAGCCAATGCATGCTGTCTAGTCAGTTCCCCAGCAGGTTCCTGGCTCCTCTCCTTGTGCTTGCCTGGCGCCACTAACCACTGTGAAACTCCTGTCATTCTCAAGATGGGGCCCTTGTGCTGCTCTCTGGGTGGCCGCCAGTGTCCCTTACTCATTTCTCTCTCTTCCCTGGATCTAAGAGGGATCTGTCACCCAGAGACTCTCCTGTGGCTTCATTATAGTAAACCTTGGATTTGAAAGAGGAGTTACATCATATTATTTTTTGTGTGTCTTTTACAAGTTCTCTGTGGAGCCAACTGTCCCAACTACTAAGCAGTTTATTAATTATGATGTTTAATAATAAGATTGTTCTACAATTAGGTCATGCATAAAAGCCTAATTATTTTTGTTCTGGTTATGTCTGATTTTTTTTATGTTGGTCTTCTTATTTATTTTGTGATTAAGCTACAAAAGGAGACTTTATCATGTACTGCCTGCTGGTTAAACCTCAGCTAAATTAGGAGGAAGCTACACATGACAGATACTGAGATTTCAATGCTGAAGCTGAGGATAAGATAAAATAGGATCTACATCGTAGAGGATTGGTTCTCACTGCTCTCCATCCTGCAGAAGAAAAAGAAATCTTGCCTTTTAGTGTGCATTATCTTTGGTACTAATGATGAGGATTAGTTATCAGTTTACAAGATAAATGAATTCGGGGCATCAGAATGCATATTTCTCCCCTCTTAAAAAAAATCAGGGGTGAAATTTTTTTGGTGGTGAATCAAAAAACAATCACATGGCTGTGAATCCAAGGGTATAAATGGCAGAGTAAGAGTAAGCAGATGGTGATCAGAAAAAAGCAATTCAACTTGATCAGAAAAGGACCTAAAAATATGACGTCCTCTCTAGTGACCTCAACAGTGCCATGCCCAGGGAAAGACAGGGATTCCTAGAGAAGGTGGTGAAGAAAGAGACATACAGCCTAGAAAGAAAACAGCAGAGTTTTGCTAAGGGAAAACTTGTTGTTTGTGTGTGTGTGTGTGTGTGTGTGTGTGTGTGTGTACTGGACATTAAACTCAGGACCTCATGCTTGCTAGGCAGGTGCTTAAGCTGACAAAGGGAAAACCTTGGTCAACTGTAGACTGTACATGGCAAGAAGAGGCCGACTGGCACAAGAAAATTCAGCTATTATTTCTGCCTAAAGTGGACAAACTACTTTATTCCATGACTCTATAAAGGTAGGGAGAGACTGTATGTGAAATGATGTATTATATTGGTATACAGTGTTTGGACACCATATAATCTTTTCAACACTTACAAGAAATCCCTTTCTGATGCTCATTAAATGAGTAGGATACCAGGGATACTTGGAGGGTCTGCGTTCCCCAGGCAGCCCTTGGGAAAAGAAGGATGTTATTTAAAATGATTGTAAGCGGCCATCTTTCTAAATTGCATGCTGTACCCTGTCCTCTGTTGATTCCTCACTGTTGAGGTCGTTAAAGGCAATACCGACACAGAGAGCTGTCCTGTAATGACACTGCACTTATCTCAAGGTTTTTTTTTTTTTTAAATAGGAAGCAAAACTATCATGATGTCAAAATAATACTCTGTGCACCTGTGAGTTGTGAAAATAGCAGAATAAAGGAGGCTTTTTGCTTTTTAAGATGTGGAAGTCTTTGCGAGTGTCTCTCTTCCCAAGACGAATCTGTGCTCTTGTTACAAACTGCTGAGTGGGTGTATTCTAGATCACAGAAAACTTCTCTGTTGTGTCCGGAGAGACGAGGGAGTCTTATTACATCCTATGAGTCATGTTCACAGTCTAGCCTTCACTGCAAAAGAAACCCAAGATTAAATCAGGGCCTGCCACGACCACAAAATGGTATCTTAACATTTTATGTACCGCATTTGGTCAACATGTATCATTAATCTCTCCTCTCCTACTGCGTGGTGGCAGTAAATGATGGAGCACTTATCTGTTCCAATCAGATTGATGCATATACATTCCCTGAATTTTAAAGGTCATTAATTTTTACTTTAGCCTCTTAGGTTGGTGGCACACAGATGGATGTATGGATGACTTAGCCTTTCATTGAATCCTTATCATCATTAGCACAGTGGTTCGCAAGTGGCATTTCTCAGGCAGCCATGATACTACTGAAAAGGCATGAATAATTACAGAAAAACAAGGAACCTAACATTTCTCCCTTACAGAGCATTTTAACATGCCTAGATAAAAATGGTTGAGAAAAAAATGATTGCTAAGTGTATTCCATTATAATCTCATGCCTTTGGCATGTGTTGGCCTTTCTTCCCATGTTTAATTAGTAGCTATAGCTTGTAACAGTTTAGCTTCAGACTTTCTGTTTGTATAGATGCTTCAGAGTAATTAATTACTTCTGAAGTTATTTGCAAAATAATTCATGGAAGAAAGGTTTCCCTGGTCTTCAGGACAGAGATTTATTGCCATATCTTTGATGATTCATCCCATGCCAAATTTTTTGGTATGAGTCCAGGGAATAAAGAACCTCTTACAATGAGATATTCTGAGGATAACCCAACATTATACTGTATCTCCATGCCCAGAACAGCCCATGTGACTTTTGTATGCATAATGATGTGTGCAATATATACAGTGTGTTACTATAATACACTGAGTTTTCATTTTATGTACTAAATGTAATGATAGTTTTAAAATAATTCAATGAGCACAAATACTCGATGTCATTGATCACTTTGGAATAATTAAAAATAGCTGCAAAACATATGCTGAACAACAGAAACTATACCATACTAACCCAGTCGATATTTTACTGGAAACAATACAATTTGAATTTTTTAAAGAACTATTTATGGCCAAAGGTTACAAAATTCTTAGCTCAAAATTTAAAATGAGTTAGAGTGTAGCTGAATGTACAATATAATAAGCATAGACTTCAAACTCATGAGATTACTGCTCCGGAGTAATTTTCAGAGTAACATTAGGTAAGTCATTTAAACTCTCTCCATAAGGTTACCTTAAATCATTTTTAAAGTTTACAATACTCTGTCTTCATATATAGACATTAAGATACCATGTAGAATATCCAGAAAGCATTTGAAACAAAGCGTGTTGGCAAAGGGGTCAAAAGAAATCTTAATCAGTTTTTGAGAAGTGCAAGAGATTCATTCACCACTTAAACTCTAACACTGTGCAGAGGTGGGTTGTAAATGTTACCAATCAAGTCAGTCATCATATTATTAAGCAGTTGCTGGAAGCCTAGCCACATCCAGGCTGGGAACTAAGGAAGCAGCTGATCCTTTAAGTACAAATTAAAGCTGGCAGGGATTTTACAATGTGGTGGGGGAAAGGACTTCTAACCAAAGAGCATTATAAGAATCAAAGCTCATTTCTGTGATCAAACCAGGACATGCAGATTTCTCTCCTTAAAAAAAAAAAAAAAAAAAAAAAAAAAAGACAACTCTTGGCTCATTGAAAATGCTGGCCTTTTTTTGCAATACTCTTAAGCTTAAAAGCCATCTTAAATCCCATTTGGGGAACGAGTTCTAAATAATGTCTAAATAAATGATACATTTACAGTGTAAAACCAACCTCTATACATGCTACTACAGAAACTGAAGCAGTGCGGGGTTGGGGTTGTCATGCAGTGCTTGAATGCTGGACCAGTGTGCACAGGGACACCTGCGAGGAAGGAGGGAAGCACTGGGGTGGGTGATGGCAGAGATGTGGGGGGCCTAGGAGGGCTTGCGACAGCTGGTGCATGTTGGAGTACTCAGTGGCCCATGTGGTCTCCACTCCTGGCTTTAATTTTCTCTTCTTTCCTTCTCTCGTATCCCGTCTGAGGGACCTAGTCCTTAGCTACCTGCCCTTTTCTTTGTCTGCTCAGCTGCTCTGGGAGTTCACAGATCCTCATAACGTCATCTCTCCTCAGAGCCAGAACAGTGCTGAAACAAAGTTCAGGAGTGGCAGGACCAAATGGCATCCACTAGGAGAGACCAACACATTTTGAAGAACTGGACATGACCCTGGTTTGGACCAGGGCACTGATTTTTTTAAATTGAGAAACAAGTAGCAATAGGACAGTTTCAAAACTGATTAATAGGACAGTTTCAATAATTAATGCATTGTACATTATTATCTTCTTAGTGGTTATCCATAGTACAAGATGCAGACAGAATATCCTGTCCGAACACTATTAGTACAAATCTTTCTTTTCATTGAATTAAGAGAAAGTAGCTCTATATCTATCCTAAATATTCTGTATATACAGATACAAAATGGTCCTTCCTTTGTATTCCCTTTTTTGTTTAGTCCTATCAGAAATGGGTATTCCATTGGCATCTGAATACTATAAGTGCATGGATTCAGCAAAACAATCTAACACAGTCCGGCAGTCCATAATAGTAGTGGGTTATCCACAGAAGTTGTTGACTTGAGCCTTTCACAGCTCAGTATATTGATATGGCTTTACTTTATATACCTCGTTTTTATACTTTTCTACTGGATGGTTAAGACCAAGATAAAGCAAGACCTATACAACAAAAAATGTAACTTTTGTATCTGATAAGGTCAGTCAAGTACCCTCAGGATTTACCCTGTAACCTTGTACTGTAATTTGCAGATCCTTTGTCAGTGTCAGCCATGTGGATAAGTCACAGTCATTGCTTGACCAATTTTCTCTCTGTGAAAGCTTGAGCGAAAATTTTCTCTCCAGGTGACTCTCCTTAGCCACACTCTGTATCACTGACCACATTGCTCTGTGGCCCCATAATCTCCATGATCAAAAAATTTGGGACACAGTTTAGTTACATGATGTTACAGTATAGGTTTTCCTATGTCCTGAGTCTTCACTGACCTTGAAAGGCTAGGGTCAGAATGTTGGCTATCCTTGCAGCCCTTTTATTTCTCTAATTTTTGGCCTGCAAACTTTAGTTTTTAACCCTCCAGAAGAGAAGCTTATTATTACCCTACATCTTATGCAGTTGGGTTTCACTTCACTGTCTGTCTGAATATCAAATATCTTAGGCATAACAAAGGGACAGCTATTTTCCGTCAAGTATTGATATGTTAAACATTAAGTCCCTACAGAATATGGAAATAAAAATTTAAAACATGAAAAATATTTAAAGAATATGAATAAACAATTACATATTTTTACACAGAAATTTAGAAATCTAACCATATACAGCACTGTAGGAGGACAGTCCTGTGACAGTTTTTTTCTTTTTCTTGTGTCTTTTTTTCATTTATTACCCATTTAAAAAAATTTTACATGTGAGACAGTATGGTAATAATTGGTATGTCATGACAAGAAGTACTTATTTAGAAGACCAGAATGACAGGCATTCAAGGTATGACCCTTCTGTTACACATTGCTATCTTCAGTGCAGTTGCTTGGTTCACAGGTATCAGCATGTATAGTTAGTCAGGGTGAGAATCCTACCAATTAACTGCCAGTTTCAAAAAACCTACTGATGTTTCTCAGGATCATAGCCTTACCCATCCTGTGTGTATAAAAGTATGGCTTTGTCCCTGTCCTGTTTCCCAGCTTTTCTGCTTGCCCTCTCCTCATTGTCCAGTCCTCAAGTTCTCACTTTCCTTTTAATTGTGTTATACCTTTCTATTTGTATTTCTTCTTTCAAGTTCTTATACTAGGGAGACTATACAATATTTACACATGTGGGTCTGGTTTATTTCACTGATGAGTATATCTTCAAGTGACATCCACTTAAATATAAATGCTTCAAATTTATCATTCTTTATAGCTGAGTAATACTCCATTGTATAAAAATACCTCATCTTTTTCAACCATTCCTCATCGGGGCACCAATGTTTATTGCAAAGAAGTAGATAGTCCAGATCAGAAGAGAAACCAGGTTGGGGCAAGTTGGTCAAGACAAAGGAGGAAGATGTTTTATTCTAGGTCTTTGCTACTTAAAGTATGGTCTGTGGACTGACAAAGTTCACATCATTTGGGAATTTGTTGTAAATGCAAAATATCAGATCACCCCCAAAATGAGAGAGAAATCAGTAAAGATAGAGAAGTAGACTTTGTATCTTGCAAATAGGCTCTGGAGTATTCATTATTCTGGATTTTTAATCTCACATGTAAAACTTAAAGTGGAAGTTGATGAAGGCAATCAGGAAACAGCAAATAGCATGGAGAGTAGGCCATGTCAGGAAGATTTAGGCCCATAACAGACCAGGGTGTTAGAGCAAGAGATTCATGTCTTGGTGCGGTATGTACTGGATGGAATGTAAAGAGGAATTCTAAAGGAGACTTTAGACAACTAGAATGTCAGCATTTTTCATGATGTAATACTTTTGATATGTTAAGAAAGACATAGAGATTTAGAAAGAAATATCCTATCAAAAGAGGAGAGAAAGATGCATACCAGGGACAACAGGAAAGACAGACTTACATAAGTCTTTCCAATTTTAGATCTGTCCCTCTATTAATCTCATTTCCTAGGTGTTATGATTTAGATCTAGATGTCCCCCAAAAGCTTCATGTATTTGGAAGACAGTTGGAAGGCAGAGGCACTGTGCTCCTTGGTGGACGTGGGCACCAGTTAGAGGGTGAATTTTCCTCCCCAGCTCCTGGGGAATCTTTACTCTCCTGCTTCCTGACTGCCAGGAGATGAGCAATGTCACTTCACAGTTGTTCCTCTCCTCCATCTCCATCATTACCATCCTGCAAGATCCAACTCAACTGCCTTGTTCTCTGATGATGACAGTGGCTCTTAGCAGAAGCACCATAACATCCGCTGGCCCTTCTAGTCTATTCTGTATGACTAACCTCAAGGGTCCTAAATTAGACGATGTTTGTGGATTGAGAAGGCTCCAGCCAGCATCCATCTATAAGCCCTAATTTACCCTCCTCATGGCCTTCCTAGGACACAGATCTTGATGAATCACCAAGCAACCCATTATAGGTGGGGAGCTGGAATTACTAAAAAAGAAAATTCTTCCTTACACTGAGCTGAATTCCTTTCTTCCTTTGTGTCAATCACAGACTTAAAAAACACCAGGATGGCACAGCAGTCTGCCTTTCATCTGTTTCTCTTTCATAGATTCTGTTGAGTCTGGAGGTTAAAAGTGTTTTAGGCTTTCTTTTCTGATCCAAGAGAATTCAGCATTCTCCTGACTAGCAAAGCTCATTTAAACAGCTTCTTTTTGACATCAAGCTATCCGGAGAGTTCAGGTAGACTCTTAATGGCTTGTTCTCTCTTCAGTTCAAATGTAGTTAGATTAGTGCATGATTTTACAGCTCCCATGTCACCTGAGACTGTGAAGAGTTTTGGAGCAAGAATATCACGGATGGTCTGAATGACAAAAATCAACATGTAATGTAAGAAACAAGATGCACGCAGAAGGCACGTAGGAGACAGAAGGTTCTGGGCCCGGTGCACATGGAGTCAGGAGCTGACTATGCCCTAACCAATATCATGTATGTATACTGAGGATAGCATGTCTGTCAGCCCAATCAGATCTTCCATGAAATGAGAATCTCCAGGTCATTATCTCAACCTTGGAAAGAAAGACTATTATCTGCACTTTCCATATTGAGAAACTAAGACAAAGCCAGGGTGAGCCATTGTCTGACAAGAAGCATGGAACAAAGAGAAGGAGATTGTGACTTACCCCTACCCGTGCATTAACCACTACACTTAGTACTAAGTACACCTGCCAAATAAAAATGAAATATCATCAAAAGCAGAGAACCCCAGCACATTCAGCTTATATGTCATTATTTAAAAATTATTATTTTTGAAGGTATGCTAAAACAGCTGTAAAAGAATGAAACGCTTAGAAGTTTATGCACCAAGATCAACACTGGAGGTCATATACAAAGCCTTAACAATTTTTGGAATATTTCCCTGCTGGTTAGGTGTAATGTTTAAAACACATTTGGTTCTTATTTCTTTCCTTTTTTATTTTAAAGAGAAAAAAGAAAAACGATGCAGAATGTCAAAACAAGATGATAAGAAATTAACAATGGCTATTTTGTTGCATGTTGTTATCTTTTTTTTTTTTTTTTTTTTTTTCTTTGCAGAACCGGGGATTGAACTCAGGACTTTGTGCTTGCCAGGGAAGCACTTATTCCACTGAGCCATCTCCCTGGCCCCACATGTTGTTACGTTATAGTAGTTTCTCAAACACAGGCATGCAAAATTGATCAAATGATATAGGCACTAACTTCTTTTAGATGAACTAGGAGTATGATAAAGGTAGCTATCTTAGCGTGTGTGTATATGCTTCCCCCTTCCTCCTTTTCTCCCTTCTCCCATCTCCGTTGTTCTTTCATTTTGAGCTGTTTCTTTCCCTTTCACAGTGTCTATTGTACCTGTTGGGTTTGATTTACTCTTTCAGGTTCTTATATTCAGGAGCCAATATAATGTATACATATATGAGTCTGATTTATTTTAGTTATGAATATGGTCTCCATTTGTATCTATTTACCTATAAGCCTGAGTTTGTCTTTTGAAAAATACTTGGTTTTCTTATAGTGCACCTTTATGCACAGCAGGTGATGACCAGCATGGGCCAGATCCTCCTTAGCAGCATTGCTTAGACCAATGAACCACCCACCAGAATGGGCAAACATTTGGCTGAAATAGGAAGCAGTTAGCAGTTATTTCTTGAGCTTTATTAAAAATGGGATCCTTGGGTACAGTTACTCTTTTCTTCATCAGGAGAAATAAATTTACATGGAGCAGTAGACTTTGAAGTTAGTGATCCCTGTTGCCACATGCAGCACTGGCCCCGCCCCCAGGGCATGCTGAGCCAGTCACTGAGACAGGACGTGATGACGCACGCCTGTAAACACAGCACTGGGGAGGCCAAGACAGGAGGATCACTATGAGTCTGAGATTCATAGTGAGACCCTGTACCAAATACACTAAAAATAACAGAATGTGAAGTTAAATTCAAGTGTTACCTTCAATGATGTGCTCTACAGTAAAAGAAGATTTTATTTTCGTCTTGAAAGATTGAGAAGTATATCAGTAGTTGTAGATTTCCATATGATGCCACCTTTTTTGTCTGTGTAGGTCCTTTACTCATTTCAGTGAAGATCTGACAGCATTCTTTGCTTCTTTGTCCATATTGCTAGCTTACTAGTAAAGAATTCTCATTCACTTAGGGAACATCAGTGAATGACCTGTTTTATATCAGAGATTGCAAAGGGTTGAGGATCCAGTGCTGAGCTAGTCTGTGTTCAGCAAAGTACTTCAAGTTGTAGTAATAATTCCATTAAGTTGAACACAGCAAGACAGAGTGACAACAATTATGTTTGAGGCTCCATGATAACATAAAAGAAGACTTAGATTCTGACCATCTGTCTACTCTGATGTGCAAAGCTTGTTGCCCTCAAGACGACAAAATAACTGCTGCCACTCCAGCCATCACTCTGAGATTTACCGAAGACTGGACTGGAAATCTTTTCTGGCAGCCAGGAACGTGTATTACCATGACACAAAATAGGCAAACCACAAGCCTGTTCATAAAACAACAACCAGGGGCTGGTGAGATGGCTCAGTGATCTAAAGCACCTACTTAGAACAAGCTTAGCAAAGCACAGGGACCGCGGTTCAATCCCCCAGCACCACATGCCAGCCAGCCCCGCCCCCTGGTGGGCT
>NW_004524589.1:1539191-1554159 GCF_000260255.1 Octodon degus | reverse complement strand
GCTGAGCTGGCCACACACACACACACACACACACACACAAATAAATAAATAAATAAAATTTTTTTTTAAATTTAAAAAAAAAAACAGCAGGAAGAGTGAGATTCCCATAACAGACTTAGGTTGATCAGAATTCATTTCAACTGGGGTTTATTTGGTCACTCACTGAAAAAATTGCAGGATCCCAGTTACAAAAAAAAATGTAGCAAATGACTATCAAGTAGATCAAAGAGCTCCAGGGTAAAGGGCAGAGTCGGAGCTTGCTGTCAGACAGCAGTGCTAGTGCTGTTTCATTTAGCACTTTTTTTTTATTTTCTTGAAATTGGCTTTCATTGAACATTTTAAAAAATCTTAATTATACAACTCAGTGGTGTCACAAACACTCCCACTGTTGTGCATAAACACAGGCACTGTCCGTTTCTGAAAGTTTATTATCATCCCAACAGAAGCTGCCCATTAGCCATGGACTCCCTGGGCCCTGCAGTCCCCACTCTACTCCCCGTGCTGTGAACCTGCCTGGGGTGCCTGCTGCAGATGAGTGAGGTCATACAGTGCTCACCCTGTGATAGCCGGCTCAATTCATGTAGCAAAACATTCTCAAAGTTGCAGGAGGGTCAGACCTGCGTGCCCGTTCGTGTATCAGAACATGATGTTTACATTCACCTTAAGGAGGGGTTGCATGTGTGCAAAACATCTTATTTCTCTTGATTCCCTCCCTGCATGTCCTTCCTTCTTCCTGTCTCTAGCTCCCTTTCCATTTGCCAAAGAACTAGGCCTCTGTTTCCTGGTATGTACGTGTGTATGTATTTGCTTGTGTAAGATACAGTATAGCCCCCCATATTTTGTTACCTGCTCATGACTAACAGGCATTTGGGTTGTGAAGAATGTTGCACTGTAAGTTGGCCTGTTTTTTTGGCGCTACCAAAATTATTGAACTTCAGGGCAAAGGGAGTATTACTGCCCTGGTACAGAGGCTGCCTAAGTGACAGACCATCTGTAAAGGACAAAATTAGAGCACGCTGTAGGTACTTCCAAAGGGACAGTTGCTGCCATGGGCTCATCTTCATTGATGTGCTGTTCCTGGAAAAGAACTCAGGATCTGTACTCAAAGGAAGGGACCCCACCTCCTCCCAAGGAGGAATAAATACGTGGGCTGCGCTTTGAAGATTAACTAGGCTAGGTGTGCATATCATGTTGTTTTCGGCACCATAACAAAGGACCTCGGACTTGGTGGCTTAAGCAGCAGAAATTCATTTTCTCACTCTCTGGAGTCCACATGTCCCAGGTCACTGTGTCAGCAGGGCTGGCTTCTCCTGAGGCCTCTTTCCTTGGTACATAGGTGACTGGCTGGCTTCGCATACTTCCTTCCGTGCATGTTGCTCCCCAGTCTCCTTTTCTGTCAAGGACACCAAATCATGGATTAGGATGCACCGACATGACCTCAGTTTACCTTACTTACCCCCCCTTTAAAGTCTGTTTCTAAATGCAGTCATAATCTGAGGAACTGGGGATTCTGACTTTAACATCTCAACCCAGAGGCTGGGGATCCAGTTCAGGCCATAATGGCACAATGGAGCCCAGGGGCTTGGCTCTTTGGGAAGGAGGGACCGCAGGCCAAATGATGCAGAGAGCAGGAGAGAGACCAGGTCAGAGCAGTTCAGAGCAGTCGCCCCAAGGAGCAAGGTGGAGGTCAGGTGGATAGGAAGGAAAACCAAGCCCAGAGAAGTGGACTCTAGGGCCGTAGTTATTATTCTGCCATCATATGAGTTCAGCTGGACTGAAAATTATGTGCATATGTCAGAATCATTGGAAAATCTGGGTGCAAATATAAGGAAAAGGAATCAGGAGTAGGTTGTGGTCTGGGTTGGAAGATGTGGGGCTACTGTGGAAGAAACCACATGAAGACCAAGTTCTACAGGGGGATGCTCAGCTCTTGCCTGACTAGATCATGTCTGGCAATCATGAGTGGGCCTGTCTACTGGTTAATTGGCCAGTCATAAGGATTTAGGGCTCACAGAGGAAGCTGCTGAGTACTGAAATAAAACTATCAAATCAAAATTGGAATCATGGGTATGGGTGAAATTAGCCAGAAAGCATATTTGAGGCAACTAATAATTATGAAGTAAGCACACTGATGAGTAATAGCTGATAAAACGGGAGAAAGGCAGGGAGCGGCCCTGGCTGCAGGAAACGAACACCAGCCTTGGCTTGAAGCCTGGGGGCACTTCAAGGGCACGGCGGCAGTGTCCATCGTGACAGAGCGCAGCACATCTGGCGTTTAACTGGTCACTGGCCCTAAGCGAGAGCAATTTCTGATGAATGTGAATTAAGAAATTATTGGGAAGGGAGTAAGACATGGGTCCCGGCTGTGCGGCTTTAGTAGCTTGCCTAAATACAGGACGCAAGAGGCAGATGATGAAGTTCTTTTTAAATGAGAAATATTTTCACATGTGCATAAGCACCAGAGGGCAGCAGAGGGGCTCACAGAAGGAAGTGCCCTGCAGGGGACCAAGGGGGTCACCTGACCAGCCCCTAGAGGACAGCACTGGGGGAGAGACCACCTTGCCAGGCATCTGATGGCCTCCATTTTGTCTGTAAAACAGCAAACCCATCAGCGGAAGTGTTTGGGCACAGACCTGGGCAGATGTACGTGGTATTTGGATTAGGAACGCACACAGGGCAGGGGTCAATTGGGCTGTCACAGGCATCACCATGCAGGGTGGTGGGTCCCCACGGTTCCCTGGGTCTCATCCTCAAGACCTGCCTACCAAGTCCAGCAAGGTTCAGAAACCCCCGGTGCTTCTCAGTGTCTCCCAGGAGGAACCACTTGTCCCTCTAAAAGATGCCAGAAGCAGATAAGTGGGGCAACAGAAGTGGTATTGGGAAGGAATTGTTGCCTCTGATGACGTAAAGTAGGACTCAGGTGCATTGTACCTCTCCTTTGTTTCCTGCAATTTACATCATGTGCAAGTATTAGAGATAAAACTGAATATAAATTATTATGAAGAGATTTAGAATAGTAACGAAGTGTTTTATGACAAGCAGACTCTGGCAGTTGTAATGGCCTAACTACTGCATCTGGATGTTGGAAAACATGTTCGAAGGACACGGAAATAACTTTCACTCCTAATTACAAGCCAGGCATTGGCTTCGGTTCTTTCATAGGTCGCTTCACTTAACTTTCTTAGCACTCAGTGGACAGATTTCTACACTAAGAATCAAGAAGTAACCTCACTGGTAAATGACAGCAAGGTCAGAGTACTGGAATTTTAAAAAGACTTAGGAACAAGTTGGAAAGCCCAGGGTATGGAGAACACACTGGCCTCTCACATTTAGTAGATTAAAGTCTGAGAAGGGAATCAGAGGATGAACATATTTCTTCCATTTGCAGATGTAAATATTTAAAATACTACACATTTACCTAACACCTGCTCTGTGGTTCACCCTCCACTGACTTCGACATTTCATTATTCTAAAGTGACCTCTGCCCTTCAGCATAACACTAATCCATTAAAAGGAAAAGCAAGGATCACTACAGGGATTTGCATGAGGATCCGGGAGAAAGTCCCCGTAGCCCTGTGCCTCTGCTTTCAATCAGTTTTTCTTTTCTATCTGAGAACATGATTAGTGAAACCAGACAAAAGCGGAGCAAACGGCCCTTCTTTCTCATCATTATTACAGTGTCAAAACTAATAACTAGGTTAATCACAGCAGTCATTTACACTTGGGTATCCAAGACCTGCAATGCCCCTGGGAGTGCACAAGCACCCTGCCCAGGGCTCCCGTTGAAAGGTTCTGGCTGGTAGCTTGACAAGAACCCCTCTTTCCTTGGTCCGTGTATGCATGCAAAGTCCATGTGCTAGGACTGAGCCCTGTCTGAGAAGAAACCCTATAAGGCAGCTCTGAAATTTACAACTCGGCAGCGAGCTTTTAAAAATGCATCAGGCAATCCCAGGCAGGCTTTTATATTAATAAAAGACATGGATAGAAGATGAAGAGTCACAGCCACGGACTTTGACAGTACCTGAGAGCTGCGTCATTAGTGTAGTGTGCGCGACACTGCCATTTGGAATGGGATCTGCGACTGCCGCCACGGTTGTATCCTGTGGCAATCTGCCACTGCCTCCCAGACCTCCATCAGGGGTCACTAAGGCCCGGTGGGAAGAGACCACTAAGGACTGGGAAGAGGCAGAGAGCTTAGACAGGCACCTTCTTCCAGTGCTCGGCTTCCAGCATCTGCACTGCAGCGACATTGATTCCTCTCTCGGAACCACTTGAGGACCTCACAAGGGGGCTAACTCACTTGGCAAAAAGCAAGGATTTTTTTGCATTCTGTATTTGCCTAATATATATGACACTGGTTTAAAAGTGATACAAACCACACCTCCCTTACTGAGGGCCTGGCTGCTGATTCTCAGGTGCTGTGTGCGCCCTGGGTTGAGGAGTAAGCGAAGGGAGATCTGAGAAGACCCTGAGATCCTGCAGTCAGAAGGAGCTCTTTCTTCCCTCCGCTGAAACTTGGGCTATGCATTTGCTATGCGCACAGGAATCTGCAGTCCTCTCCTGCTCTCTCGCATTTATTGACTGTTGAAAATGTGCATTGGTTGTACATTACATGCTGTCCTAGACACTGATAAAGAGTACATGTGTAGTACTTAGCCTCAAAGAGCTCAGGCCCTTGCAAAAGAGAAAGACTGGAAAACAGCGGATCTAGCACCCTACATACAGAACAGGTGGGACCCCGATCCAGGAGCCCAGCAGGACTCAGATGCCTGCCAGGAAATTTAAGAAGACATTCAAAATTGTCCTGGCACTTAGTAACACGTGTTGCTAGAACAAAACCATACTGTGATGCGCACAAAGAAAAGATGAGACCTCCAGTACAGATGATTTGAAAGGGCAGAGGGTGTTCTTTTAAAATTTGCTGAGAATAAAAACTAAGGAGCAGAAAATGACTGACCACAGTGGACCCGGTGCGAGTTATGTGCAAGGCTGTTGGAACACATCAGAGGCTGCTCCACTTGTGCTGAGCACGACATCATCGGCTGGATTTGTACAAGCACGTGCCGTCAATATAAATGGTTTGTATTCTGAATCTGTTGTATTGGCATCGTTCCCAAGAATACTACAGAATATATCAGCTGGGTTGAAAGGAAAGTTCTTAGACAACAGCAGCTCTAAAACTATTTTTGATATCTTTGACATTGCAAATATTCCCTTTAACTATATTGATAATGTACTAGTCCACTTTCTGCCACTATAATGAATCACCTGATCCAACCTACTTATAAATAATGAGGTTCCTTTACCTCATTTTGAGAGTTCAAGGCCGATAAACTTGCATATTGGCTAAGTCTTAGTGAAGTCCCCTCAGTGGAGGATGGTACTGGCAGGAAGATGCTATTTGATCCAGGAAGCAGGGGTGGAGGCTTCTATTAAAACAACCCTTTCTCAAACCCCCGATAACCTGAGTTATTGTGTGAGGCCCATGTTAGAGGGTTCACCTTGTAGAGGATTCACCAGCTCCCAATGGTGCCAGCATGGAGCCCCTACCACTAACATCTGGACATTTGAGAGCACACAGTTTGACCACATCTGGACCGCAGGAGTTACTCTTTCTCCACTGCAACCTTGCAGACTTCCTAGAAGATCCAACAGTTATCATAAAGTGTATTAGGAGCTCACTTCTAATTCTATGATATGACTTGGACTGAAACAAAGGATTTACCAAATATATCAATAAGTCTTCCCTAAAGGCAGTTGGATTCCAGCAGCTTTGTACTCCACATTGATGGATGAAAAGCTAGTTGTAAGTGTGATATTGTTAGTAAGTTCATACAAACAAGCCCAGGATTTTGTCTCGACAGCTTTTGTTAATTTCAGTTTTGTGTTACCATGATTACGAAGGCTTGGTTTTAACCATAAATCTACTCTAGAGCCCAACTCCCAAACAGGACATGGATGTGCAACTGCCCACCACACATCTCCACTGAATACCTAACCTTTCATTCTTTTCCCATAAAACCTGACCCTTCACTCTCCTGCATTCCATCATTGTCATCTTACTTTTCCCTGTCCTTGGCCTTTCTTGTTGCTGATCCTGCTGGTGTGATCCATCTTCCTCTTTATCTCATCTGTTCTCTGTTTTACTGACTCCTAGTAGTGCTATCTGACTGCAAAACCCAGCCTTAGAAACTTCTCTCTCTCTCTCTCCCTCCCTCTCTCTGTCTCTCTCTCTCTTTCTGTCTCTCTCTCTCTCTCTCCCTCTATTGCTCCTGCTCTCCCTCCCTCCCTCCCTCTCCAACCAGTACCTATTTCCAGCTTATCTCTCACCTCGTGGACCAAGATCCATGAATGCTGCTTGTCTGTCCTTTCATCAGTCTGGTAGCTCATACAGGCCTTGTATATCATGGGGATTATGGGGATTCAAGGTATGTATGGGCAAAGAAAATGATGCTGCATTTTCAACAACCAGTGCAGTCAAGAATTGGGGTGTCCTTAGGGCTGCTGAGTCTTTCACTGATCTTAAAGAACTTAAACATTCAAAAGGTATATGGATACAAAAAGTAAGGTATCTGGCACATTCACATTTTTATTCCAATGGTACTATAATCAACATTATTTTTAATTTTCTACACAGTGGTGGCATTATTGGTTCATCTTTAAAAATAAATTAGTCATCCTAAAGCCTCTTTCTTTTAAACAATTGCAAAAATATGGGGTCCCAGATGCAGTCTTCTTGAGCGTTCTAGAGTGTGTGGGGGGCAGTTGTGTGTAGGTGATAATGCAGAGAAAATGAGGAAGACACTGACTGTTGAAGACAAGCTATGCTGAGTTAAAATTTAGAAGCACTGGTTTCTGATGCCTAGGTTGGGCTCATGGGTAAGGGGATGGTAAACTATCATAGCTAGTCTAGAAATATATGGCATGACACTGATAGATATGCAAAAACTCATGCAGGTTTTACAAAAAAATATACATTTTATGGATCAAAATTTTTAAACTAATCTTAAGACTTCAATATAAAAAATGTATGTGCAGAAAAAGAGATTTATGTGTAATATGCATGGGATAGATACATCTTTCTACAAAGTGGCAGCATAAAGTTTACTCAATAGATGCCTAGTAGTATTTCTCAGAATACTCTAGTACTAGCACAGTTGTTCATTTTAGGGTTCTGACCCAATTCCAACTAAGTAATTCTATTCTGCCTCTTTAAATTCCGCCGCCACTGCCACTCGACATAGAATTCTTCTTCATTTCCTCTTCCATCTGAAGTGTTTCACCACCCTGAAAAACAGCTTCATGTACCTCTCTAAAGGTGACTGCTTTGCTATGATGAGTGAGGCAATTTTGTTATGTTAAGTGCTTCAGGGAAAAGCACTTCTAGTGCTCCTGTAGAAATGCAAGATAATATTACTCAATGAACCTTCCTTTCAGCTGTTGTGCCATGTGGCATTTTCAAAACCAAGAGGCCTCCCCTCACGTTGCAGCTTATTTATGTGATATATTCACAATGCACCTATTTCCTGAAGGTAGCTGGTAGTGTGTGTGGAAGAAATATGGAAGAAACAAAAATTAAACTCCGATGAAGTTAAACAGCTAGCAGTAGAGAGGCTAGTGGAATTGCTAAGCTGCAACTTCAGACCGAGATCTCAAATTTTGAGTGATTAGCCAGAGTGGAAAATAATTGCATGAAGTATCTTCCAACACATCTGTCAACTCAATAAGGTTGAAATTCCAAATGGTGTTTTGTAGTACCAAGAGGTACTTAGGGTAGGCAAATACATCCTACCTGCACAACTCTGAGGTTCACAGACATAGAAAGAAAACAGCTTTTGCAAATTTATTGATTATTGCATGTAGCATTAAAAGCCACATTTGAGGAAAATCTAACAAGCAATAGAGTGAACATATAGAGATGTTATCCCTTTCTATAATACATAGCCTTACTCTTTCTTTAAAATGAGGTTTTTTGGCCCAACCAAATAGTTCGGAGAATTAAAGTGCCTGCAAGCAGGCTCAGGGGCCAAGGGTTCGATCCCCAGGCCAGCCATGCCAGCCCCACCCCTGCGGTGCACTGAGATGGCAATTGAGACTGGGCATGGTGGTGCATGCCTGTAATCCTAGCTTTGGGAGGCTGAAAACAGAAGAATCACTATGAGTCCAGTCTAGTAGTGAGATCCTGAACACCCGGTAGACCCTTTCCTAAAATTAAAAAAAAAAAAAAATTGTTGACTTTGAGTAGCCCCAAGTTCACTGTTGCGTTTCTTAGAAAAATCCCCCGCCCTGTTTGCCTTGAAAAAAAACAGTGGTGTTATTGATCTTAAAATTCCCAAAGGTGTCTCAAGGTTAATTCAGGTGTATTAACAGAAATAACTCAACATATGTCTCTAGAAACTAAGCAAGAATACAGATGGGAAGGCACAAGAAATCAATTTTTGGAGTGTTGGCTCTACCATCAAATAGTAGACATTGCTAGATACATTTTTCTATTTCTCTCATAAATGAATCATATTTTCTCCAACCTTTTATCCTAAAACCTTGCATCCTAAACAAAGAGAGAATTTTCCAAGAAAGCATTCAGGCCTTTGATGTTGGATATCTTGTTTAACTATGAAAAAGTAGACATGCCTTACTGAGGAATAGCTCTCAACTCTTGCGACTTTCCTGTACAGCTCTTATTAATTCTGTGAGCATTTCTGTACTTTTAACGTCATATTTTGGACATGATTATTAAAGATACTTGTAGCTCAATGGCATAAGCACCTTCCTAGCAAATGTAAGGTCCCCAGTGGGATGCCCAGTACTACAAAAAAAAATTATGAATGCTCAAAGGCAGGGGTATCAATAATTAATATATGAAGCTGGCATCTTGGGAATCGGTGGACATCTGGAAGTGCATCTCTAATTTTACTACACTCACTTCATTTTCCTCAAAATGGGACTAAGAATAACATCTGCCTCTTGGACTCAGGGGGATTAAGTGGGACCCTGCCTACGCCGCCACCTATGGGTGCACAGGAGTAGCTGATAACTGGTATCTCTTCCATTTGCTTTTGAATCTGGGTAATGACTTTCACCGCTTTCCTTCCTCTTGACATGATTTTGAAAGGAAACTGTCTTAAGAACAGAGTGAAAAGCAAAGGCCGAACGTTTTGGTGGCTGGCTGACTCTCTGCAGTCCTTCCACCCTTGCAGGATCATGTCCAGGGCACACTCTATGTGTCCACCTCCACAGCTGTGTCCTTTTGGCTTTCTTCATCTCTCCCACTTAGTCCTCCACCCTGACACCAAGAACCTCTGTGTAGTCTGTCCCTTCACTTAAGCCACACCCTGGGCTTAGCTCACCCCTACTCACTGTCTTTTGGGCTATCAGACCACCTGCCCATGTGATTGCCTGGCAGGTCCAGGTGCTTCCCTGTGCTCCCTGCGTGGTAACCCAGGCCACTCACAGTGGCATATGATGTGGGCGCGAGAAAGCCCATATGATATCTATGAATCCAAGCATTTAATTGTACAGGTGGGAGTTAGTGAACTGAATGCGTTTAGCTCTGGATGCCAGCAGTACTAGACTATGTGGCTGTCTTTCCTGTATTTGAAATGCCTTGTAACTGGATGAGGAAACAATTTGTTTTTAATTCTAAAAATTTAAATTTAAAATGGAATGTCCATTTAAATGTTTGCTTTTTAAATGTAGAAATATATTCAATTATGGAATCACAATTATGTTTTTGTACCCTCATTTATATCTCTGTATTGATAAACATTTTATGTCTGTTGATGAAATATGCCCTTATTAAATTTCTAAAAGTAAAATTAAAGGAATTTCTCTTATGTAGATATCAAACACAGGGATATATAGAAAGTATAATTTATAATAGTGCAAAACTGACATGAATCTCTAAAGCCAACAATAAGAAAATGAATACAGAAATTGCAGTACACTGATGCCAAAGTATTATGTACTTGGTAAAACTCTGCTTCCATAGAATAATAAGGACACAGAAGTATAGGCTATTGCATTAAATATAAAGATTAGGCATGTCTATATTTTCTAAATCTAAAAGATGCATATTAGAATTAACTTCTAGAAGGAAGTGGCCTAACATGTTACCTGCAGTTATTTCTGTTTTAATGAATTACAGATGTCATTTATTCTCCTGGTTTTATTTTCCTTCTATACTTTCCAAACATTGCATAATAAATATGCAAGTAGAAAACATTTAATGATAAAAAGAAACCTTACAAATAAGTAGTAATACCGTTCTGAAAAATAAATGAAATGACTGTTTCATTTCATAGCAAACGTCAAAATTTCTCCCCCAATCATGTGCAACTTCTAAGACCGCAATAAAACACCGCATTCTCACAGTTATGAAGCTTATTTTTGGATGGTAAATTCAGAAAGATGTGGACCTGGAAGAGAAGCACCAGAAACAGCGTGGGTTTAGCTCTTCCAACAGAGGGCTGCTGGCTGAAACCTCCAGGGCCCCTTGTCTGCCTAATTCAACCTGAATAAGGAGCCTGGCCAGAAAATGCGATCTAAGGCCTGGGAGCAGACCATAAGTCCTTCCCACAGTCTTCTCAGCTGAGTGCAGGCACGTGTGCACACGCATGCACACATGCACACACACGCGCGCACACACTCACACACATGTGCCTTCACTAGCTCATGCCTGCCTACCTGACGCTGGAGCAGGTCTCCGCACCAAAATGCCAACTCTCTTGAGCACACACTTAACTCAACCTAGTCCTTGCCCACCCGGAGCAGGGCCTTTCCTACCTCCGGCTCCCGCCTGCCCCTTTGTCCCTTCCACTCTTCCCAACCTTTTTTTGGAAAGTGATCTTTATCTTCACAGGGAGTATTCGCAGACTTAGGAGCTTAGGAAATAACAAAATCATTCACTATTTCACACGTGAATCAGAGACGAGAAGCAATGAAAGCCATCACCCTCTAAAATTAGGGTTTTTCTTTCAACAGCCCAGCTTTTTATTGGGATCTAGTAACCCCATGATACAGGACATCCTGCCCTTTCTTTCATTTTCTTTTGATTCACATGGCACTGAGCAACAAAATAATAAAAATATCTCTGTTGTAATAATTCCAGCACACACACAAGGAGGAGGAAAGAGCTCCCGTTGCTTACGGAGAGGCCCACTAATCACTCTGTTTGGACACAGCAGGGAATTCTGACAGCACGCCTGACTTCTCATTTATTTATTTTTTATTGGTTCTGGAAGAGGTTTGTGATTCATTCCATGTAGGTTACGAGCCCTTGTACTACAGGAACAAATGGTCTCTGGGGTGATTTGCTTTATTAACTTTTAGGGCAAAGGAGGGAGAAGAATTGCTTAACTGCAATATGTGGGCAAAGACTGGAGAATTTTGGATTTCATTGACACTTCAAAATGTATTAACTGGTCCTTTCCCTGCTGATAGATGGCTTGACTGTAGAGGGGGCAGTGTCAAGACAGTGGCAGAAAGGCAGACTCCAGCAAGGGTCACCCCCGGCCGCTGCTGCAGGGCTACTCTCTGGACTGCTCCTGCCCCTGGGACTGTGTCCTTCCCCATAAAATGAGCGGTTGGACTGGCTACTGTCTATTGTCTTCTTTCAGTAAGGTTACATTCCATGATTGATGACGAAGTCAACCATTCCGTACTGTCTTGGTTAAGAAATGTCAGAAACTGGGCCGGGGAGATGGCTCAGTGGAATAAGCACTTCCCTGGCAAGCACAAGGGCCTGAGTTCAACTCCCGGTTCCACAAAAAAAAAAAAAAAAAAAAAAAAAAAAAAAAAAAAAAAAGAAGAAGAAGGAAAGAAAAAGAAAAATAAATGCCAGGAACTCTCTGATCCATTAAGATAATGATAATCCAAGTACCATAATCACTTGATGTGAGAGAAGTAGGGAGTCCCCATAATAACAGAGCAGGCCACCGAGGCCCACAAAGGCTAGGTAAGTGGAATGAGGTCACAGACCCTGTGGCCTCCGACCCCTAGCCTCAGGCCTGGCACACATCTCAGGATCAGGCTGCAAGACTGCTCCTCAGGGCCGCCATAAAGACCATCCCACCTGCTAAGGGTTCCAAGTAAGTCAAAGTCATGTGCAAGGTCAAAAGGGTAAGCAACAGCATGCATGCGTGAGTGCTTCTATAAATTGCGGAAGATGATTCAGGGTCACGTTGCCCACATTGAAAGAACAAGGTCACCTGGGGAGGCTAAAGAGTTTGATTGCAGCGAAGAAAGATTGAGAAAAAGCTGAGGTAGGACAGTTGTGCTTTCTCTTTATCATCTATACTCTCTCTCTTGTACTATTCTCCTTTAAAATAGTAAAGCACTTAGAAAGTAGTAAGTAAATAAAATGCCAGGTTAGCACGGTGATGCGATTTGAGTGATTTCAGTGCTTGGAATAGTGAGGGAAGAAGAGAGGACAGGGTTATTAGCAGAAGGACTATTGTTTCTGTTCACTGAGTTACTTCCCTTCTCTGGGTTTTATTGTTCCAAACTATAAACCAATTGGTTGGTCCAAATTAATTCACTAGCTATCTAAACCCTGTTGGAGGCATGAAGGGCATTGAGCTGAAGAGAGTTGTTCTCACAGAAAGGTCTTAGAGAATTCTTTATCCTTTCCATTCTGTGATTCAGCATCCAGTAAAAGACTGATAGGTTTATGGGAATTATTTGAACATTCTGAACTACAAATGACATAAAAACTTATTCATATGAAGAATAAGCTATAAAAATTTAAATAAGGAGTTATGGTTGGTAGTATACTCTTTGATGTCCATCAAATTCCTGATTTATGAGGCTTCCTCTTTTTGGCTTATGATGTAACTAAACATTTCAAGGATAACAATGAGATGATGCTTACGTGAATATATTATATTTTTATGAAATACAATACATCATTCTACTAACAAGAAACTGTATGGAAATGATTCTTGTAGATTCTAAATTTTGTGCTGTGAGAGGACAACTAGAGAATTATTTTTTATGAAAATTTGCATTTTCTTTCACAGTATCATTGCAAAATAAGATTCTTTGTTTGCAGTGGTTTCAGAATTAAATTAGTTTGTTATTTGTTCTTTCCACGTCTTTCTGAATTTGGTTTCAAAGTAAACAGTTATTTTTATTACCTTTCTCTCTCTCTCTCTCTCTCTCTCTCTCTCTCTCTCTCTCTCAATACCATTATTCTGGGTGGCTGCCTCTGTCCCATTTTTGAACCTGATATGTGTACAGGTTTATATTGCATGTTATGGGTTCATTTCCATTTTATATTGCTTGCCTCAATTTGTAGCATTGTGAAATTTTTAAGCTACATCTGACTCCTGTCATGTTCTGATAGTCTCTCAAGGCATTTTTTTATTGACCTCAAGTGTACAGGGTTGGCAAAATAGGAAAAATAGATGATCATCAACTTGGTATTTACTGAATGAGGATGAATTCAAAGGCAGGAACAAAAGTGACACTCAGCACAGAGATCATTTTGAAAGTTAATGGCAAAAGGAGCACATTCCCAGACTGAGGCTAACCTGGAAATAACCTTTGACAGCAACAAACCCAGCCACACTTTTCAATTTTAAGCTACAAAAGCTAAAATGTTCTTTCTATCTCATAAAAGTACAATAAGATTGTAAATGCCCACAGACACTCTTCATCTATGTTATTACACATCAAAAGCCACCAAGGGTCCGTTTGTGCTTTAAGCCCCAGTTTTATAAGGTTTTACAGGCGTTTTTGTTTGTGTGCAGGGTGGGAGAAGGTAGGAAGAGCTTAGGGGCTTGGGGAGGTTGAAAGGTAGTTTATGAAGATACTAGAAGAAAATAAAGAAGGATGTTTTGTCCTAGTAACTCAATTAACAAATGTTCATTGAACACCTCTCAGGATCCAAACACAATTGACCCTTACAATTGAAACACACATATATGTCTCTGGGGTCTGGTTCCAGGACCCCATATATCTCAAGATCCACACGTGCCCAGGTTCTTTGTATAACATGTCCTAGTAAGTAGCATAGTAGCACGTAAGTACACACAGCCTCTGGAACACTTCGCATCATCTCTAGATGACTTACGATACTTAGGACACTGCAAGTGCTAGACAAACAGTTGTAGCACTGTGTTGCACAGGAAATAATGAGAAGGGAAAGGGTTTGTGTATGTTCAGTAAGATGTATTTTTAAAAAAAAAAATTCTATCCAACTTTGGTTATAACTGCATATGTGGAACCCACAAATATAGAAAGCTCCTGTGTTGTTCTAGAAGTTGGGGACTGGAACGATGAATAAATGAGACAAAGTTCCTGCCCTCTTTAAGATAAGAAATAAGTGGAAGAGAGTAGGATGACAGGAAACATAGATATATATCAGCAGATGGTACTCGCCAGGGGGTCAGAGCAATAGAGTAAAAATGACCAAGAGATGGTAGGGGTAGAGAAAGACTTTCTGAGAAGTGGGACTTTGGTAAGACCTGGAGAAAATGAGAGAATTGGATCACAGCTAAAAGGAGATGATCCCAAGAAGCAGAAGCAGCAAGTGCAAAGGGCCAGGGCAGCACCATATTTAACCTGTACTCAAAGCACAGCAAGGCAAGCACTGAATGAAAAATGCAAATGGTGGTAAATTAGGTCACCCAAATGAACTTAGAAATTCAGTGTCTTAAGGGCCAGCCAAATAGCTCAGCTGATTAAAGAGCCTGCTTAGGCAGAGGCATGGGCCAGGAGTTCGATTTCTGGGCCTGCCATGCTGGCCCAACCTCCAGGGCGCACTGATATGGCAAATGAGACTGGGTGTGGTGGCACGGGTCTGTAATCCCTGCACTTGGAAGGTTGTAAACAGGAGGATCACTATGAGTCCAATCTATGCAGTAAGAACTTATAGACCCTGTAAACCCTGTCCTAAAATACAAAAGGGAAAGGAAGGAAGGAAGGAAGGAAGGAAGGAAGGAAGGAAGGAAGGGAGGGAGGGAGGGAG
>NW_004524589.1:1535747-1539091 GCF_000260255.1 Octodon degus | reverse complement strand
AAAAAAAGGAAAGAAGAAAGAAAGAAAGAAAGAAAGAAAGAAAGAAAGAAAGAAAGAAAGAAAGAAAGAAAGAAAGAAAGAAAGAAAGAGAAAGTATTTGGTGTCTTTCACAAGGTCAAGTTTTTTTAGAGAAAAATGATTAACAAATCTAACTCAACAAGAATTTAAAAATATACATTAAAAAAGCTATAGTAAGTAAAGTCAAAAGACAAACACTAGCTAGAAATGAAGTGAAAATTTCCATCATAACAGCTCAGATTTTCTGAATTTATTTAGAAGAAAGCTCTACATTCAAAATTATATATTTTAAACATTTATTTATTTATTTATTTATTTATATATTTGGTACAGGGTCTCACTACACAACTTGGACTCATAGTATTTCTTCTGTCTCAGCCTCCCCAGCACTAGGATTACAGGTGTGCTCCACCACACTGGCTTCAGTGGACAGCACAGCACAGCGCACCCAGCGCTCTGGGGCTGGCACAGCATGTGGTACCAGGGATCAAACCTGGAACCTTGAGCTTTCCAGGCAGGTGCTCACACCAGTGAGCTAACTCCCTGGGCCCTCTATGTCTATATATTAAAACATCAGTAACTTCCAGAAAAATGTGAAGGAAGATGATAAAACAAAGAGTTTTCATCAGATGAAACTCTCCCCCCCCCTCACCTATAATGCAGAGAAACATGTGAGAAGCACACCGAGCTGTCCGCTTCTCAGGCCATTAGATAGGCAAGGAGGAGGACATCGGGCCTCAACACCTGAGAGCTGGGAGCTCAGCAGCAGGCACCACCGTGTGCCACCAGTGGGAATAGCCGTGGGCACAGCCTTGGGGAGGACTTTGACAGTAATTCTCAGAATTGTAAGTTTTCCTACTTTGCACCAGGCAGCCTCCCTTCTGAAACTTCACTCACAAATTTATTTGCACAAGATTTAAAGGAATTATGTACGAGGATATGCACTGAAGCTTTGTTCATATTAGCAGGGAACCCTGGACCACAGCGAGCAATAAGGCATGCAACAAATTCCCTTCTAGACTTGAGTTATGAATCTCATTTTAAATTTGAGTTCCAGGAAGTTCTTGAGCAGGAAGACTGGTCACGAGGTTAGGTAAAGAAAAATAAATTTTCTGCCATGGGTGTGGAGATGGATTGGTTATGAGGGAGAGTTCAATAACAGCTTCATTGTCATGTGAAGAAATCTGACTGAGAGTGGAGCTTCATGGTCCACACTTATAATCCCAGCACTCAGGAGGCTGAGGCAGGAGGATCACTGAGAGTCTGAGACCAGCCTGAGCTACATAGTGAATTCAAAGCCAGCCTGACCCTGTTAAAAACAAACAAAGAATAGAATTCTAATTGAGCTCTAAGGGGACAGCCTGCTTGTCTGCTTATAGGCAAGCAGCACCAGAGCTGGTAGCAGGCCAGGCTTTGAAGGTAGGCAGGGACCAATGTGAGAGAGGCTTTCCATCTTGATCCTTTTAGATTAAGACAGTGGGATAATCAAATTTGGGGGGGCTGGGGTTTTTCATTACTGGATACTGAACTCAGAACCTTCACATTGAGCTACATCCTGAGCTTTTTGTGACAAGATTTTGTTAAGTAGCTAAATTGCCCTTCTGGGCTCCAACTTTGGATTCTCCTCCTTCAGCTTCCTAGAGTTCAAGAACCACAGGTGTGTGTCACCATGTCGGGCTTCAAATTTGCAGTTTAGCCCTGCTCACAATGTCAGAGAAAAGATGAGAGAGCAGCAACTCTAGACATAACATGAACAGTGAGAAACCAAAACGTGTTAGATGCTCCAAAAGGACAGGGACCTTTTGCCCATGGAGATTCAAGCTCCCTGGTCTCTGAATCAGCCTTTCCTGATTGTTCATCCCTGTTTACTGGATGTGCCAGGGATTCCTGTCCCTAGGAGAGAGCTGCCCTCCAGCTCTCTCCCAAAAAAACATTAAGTCCCGTATTCACTGGGACATTTTAATTAATCGATTGGAGTGAAGGCAAAAGATGTGCACACTGGCATACCTGTGTCCAGCCAGCAAGCCAAGCCACAACGGTGAGCAGAGCCACTGATGACACTCATACCATGACCATTAATCAGCTATAAATAAACTCTGGAGCAACTTTCCTTTTCTTTTAATGAATAACAGGATGCCAATGAACAAATTAACCAGGGTGCCTTGAAAATTTCTTGATTTTTTAAAAATTCCTATCCTATGATTCTCAGCAGGGAAAATGTCTTGGTAAAGCTAATACCAGGTGCTGCAGATCTAAGAGTGAGTGAGCGTTGCTTCTAAAGAAAAGAGCAAGCTGAGTACCATGGGATTCTGATAAGACAATAGAGAAGAAGATGCTTCTAGACTTCATTTCTCGGAAAGGAAATTATTAGAAACAAATTTAGATGATTTAATGAGAGCTTTGAAATGGTATGGTATTATCTTAACTCAAATTTTCCTCAAATGAAGAAGGAAAAAAATTTAATATGCTTCACCTTTTTTACTTAAAAAAGAAAAAAGGAGGCAGGGAGATGGCTCAATGGAATAAGTGCTTCTCTGGCAAGCACAAGGGCCTGAGTTCAATCCCTGGTTCTGCAAAAAAAAAAAAAAAAAAAAAAAAAAAAAAAAAAAAAAAAAAAAAAAAGAAAGAAAGAAAAAAAAAGAAAAAACAAAAGAAAAAAAATTACTAAACACTGTGATGGCAGCACCATGGACAGCTGCCGTGTCCACACATAGGTGACTGTGAGGCTGAGCTGAGCTTACTGGAATCGAATCTCCAACATTATTCCTATCTGGTCGTTGCTGAAGAAAAACTTAGCATTTATATCCCTTGTTTTTGTTTAGTTTTTTCAGAGAACAGTATTCCTTTGCCATTCAAATATTGTAGGTGCATGAATTCAGCAAAATAATCCAATATAGTCCACTAGTCCATAATACTAGTGCGTTGTCTGCAGAACTGGCAATGTCAGAAGTTGTTGACTTCAGCCTTTTACAGCTCAGCATATTAATATGGCTTCACTTTTTGTACCTCATGTTTATATTTTTCTGCTGGATGGTTAAGACCAGGATAAAGCAAGATGTATACAACCAAAAATGTAACTTTTGTATCTGATAAGGTCAGTCAATTCCTCTGAGGATTTACCCTGAAACCCTGTACAGCAGTTTATAGATCTTTTGTCAGTGTCAGCCATGTGGTTGAGTCAAGGCCATTGCTTGACCAATTTGCTGTCTGCGAAAGCCTGAGAGAATGTTTTCTCTCTAGGTGACTCTCCTTAGGCACACTCTACATCATTGATCACTTTCCTCTGTGGCCCCATAATCTCCTTGAACAGAAAATTTGGGACACCA